>NC_057801.1:146486170-146487319 GCF_018294505.1 Triticum aestivum
GGACCCGTGGCGTTGCCTCTGGATGAACAGGACCCCGATCGACCGAGCCGGTTGGGGCTGGATGAACAGGACCCCGTGGAGGGCTGCATGAACAGGACGACCCCGTGGAGGGCTGGATGAACAGTAGACGGTGGAGGGGTGGTTGAATAGTAACCGTGGAGGGGTGGTTGAACTGGAGCCCGTGGAGAGGGGTGGTTGAACTCGAGCCGGTGGAGTAGCGCGCAGTGGAGGCTGGATGAACAGGAGCCCGTGGATGAATAGTCGCAGGTGGAGGCTGCAGGAGGTCGACGATGGATGAACAGTAGCCCATGGAGGCTGCAGGAGGTCGACGGTGGAGATGAACAGTATCCCATGGAGTCCCGTTTTGCAGTACGCCACACCCCTCCCGATGAACAGGACCCCTGTTTCGACCGTAGCGCTCCAACACAAGTCGGTTTCGTCCGTTTTGCGGTACGCCACACCCCTCCAGATCAACAGGACCCCCATTTCGACCGTAGGAGGTCCGTTTCGTCCGTTTTGCGGTGCGCCACACCCCTCCCGATGAACATGATCCCGTTTCGAACGTGGCCGGTCGAACACAAGGCCGTTTCCTCCGTTCTGCGGTACGCCAGGCCTCGTTCCCATCGCCTGTTCCATCCAAGCCCTCCCGATGAACACGACCACGCATTCCGTTCCAACCCAGCCGGTTGCCTCCCCATGAACACGACGACGACGTTGTTTCTCCGTTCCAACCCAGCCATGTACACGAGCCCTGGCCGTACGTATGCACGAGTAGGCATTCGAGACCCCGCCCATATGTACACATATGTGGCCGTATTTTCTTTCTTGCACCCTGGCAGTTTTACGTACATGTACATACTACGTGGGAGCCTCTACTACGACACGTGCGCGCCTCTACATCGACCAGTATATATGTACGTACACGTTCGCGACCAGAATGACAATGCTATGTATGCTTTGACCAGGTGGGTCCCGACTGTCACGCACTTCCTTGCGTGCGTAAATGTAGCTGGTGGGTCCCAGCAGTCAGGGGGGAGAATCATTTTTTACCCTGACGCACTTCCTTGCACGCGAAGATGTAGCTGGTGGGTCCCAGCAGTCAGGGGGACGAATCGTTTTTTGCCCGGATGCATTTCCTTGCATGCAAAG
>NC_057801.1:146487549-146518975 GCF_018294505.1 Triticum aestivum
GTCCCAGCAGTCAGGGGGGCGAATCTTTTTTTGCCTAGATGCACTTCCTTGCGTGCGAAGATGTAGCTGGTGGGTCCCAGCAGTCAGGGGGGCGAATCGTTTTTTTGCCTGGATGCACTTTGCATGCGAAAATGTAGCTGGTGGGTCCCACCAGTCAGGGGGGAATGTTTTTTTCGCGAAAGTGGCCCGTCCGGTGGGTCCCAGCTGTCAGGTGGAGGAATCATTATTTTCCATGTAATAAGAAGGCACTTCCTTGCCGCGGCCGTGGACCCAACTGTCAGCCTCCCCATGTACAGTCCACGTCCGATGGAAGTCGTTCCTTGACCACGTTGACTAGGCCGCGCCGAGAGCACCACGGCGGTGGACGACGGCGAGGCCTAGGAAGGGGACGACGCGGAGCCAGGGAAGACGCGGCAGTGGAAGCCCACGCGGAGAGGAGTATGAGGGTTCACTGGTTCGGCTGTGGTGTGAGTCCGCCGTCGCCGCAGGGCCTGGCCAGCGGTGGGAATAGTAGGGGGAGGTGAGGCCTCCGCGGAAGCACAGCCGACCACGGGAGGCAGGAGCATGCGGCACGACCGGCGCTGCTTTGGGCGGCTGGGGCAAGAAGACCAGAGGTTGAAGAAGCTCTATGGCCGTTGGATGGACATCGTACGGTCACTGGAGCTAGAATCATTCATACCGAAGAAGCAGCATGGTCATTGGATTAACATCCAACGGTCACTACTGCTAGAATCATTTGTGGACTAAGTTGACAAAGCCAAAGTACACGTCAACCTAGTAGACCCACAAGTCAGCCTCCAAATCTGTCCCAAACAGCATACAGCCCGAAATTTCTAGCCAGATTTAAATTAATTTTAAATCTAAATATACCTTAATTTAAATTCAATGAAATTTTACCCGCACAAAAACAATGAAATTTAAAATATCACAATCCGAAAGAAAACAATATTTTGGAACTAATTGCATGTTTGCTGTATTTTTTCATTTTACAGCCCATTTATTATTACTTATAGCCCATTTCTTATTACTTATAGCCCATTTCTTATTACTTATAGCCCATTTTATGGGCAAAATGCATCCCTCCTCATCTTGAAAGATTTCCGGCCCAGCAGGGCGTAGAAAAGCAAGTAGGCCTATGTTGGTTATTCTGCAAAAAAATAGCTGGCTAGCCATTTTTCAGAATGGAAAAAACCAAACTAGGATGGTCATGTGCTAAACATATGAAATAAAAGCCTGGGCTAGACGGGCCACGGGTCCCGCACAACCCAGTTGATATCCTTCTCCGCCCAAAAAAACAAAATTACTGCATGCGCTGCTGGGCCCCTACTGTCATCCTCACCATGTACAGTCATCTCCTTATTCCTCTCGGTTGTTGACCATGTTGACAACACCGGAGGGCGGCGCTGCAGCGAGCGAACCAAGGCGGAGGACGATGGTGAGGCCTCGGACGGGAACGAACAGGAGCCGGGAAAGATCACAGCCAGCCGTGGGAGGTGGGAGCAGGCGGTCTCGTTGGTGCTGGTTTGGCTTTGGCGGCTCGAGGAAGAAGAGACTGAAGAAACGCGATAAACATTGAATGTCAATCCAACGGTCAAGGTTGGCACAATCGTTTGTGGACTAAGCGGACACCAAGTAGCATACTTTTATATATATATGAAGAAAACTACGAGGAAAATGCATTTGTCTGCCGTCCTCCTCACAGGGAACGTTCGCCACATAAGTGACTAGCACCCTTGGTTTTCAACCGAGAGGTCTTGGGTTCGAGTCCCAGGAACTCTCAATTTTGTCCTCCTTCCTTCCTTGCAAAAAAAGGGAAAGAAAATCAAAGACTTGGGAAGGCGTACAGAACAAGCTAGTGTACCAGTAAAGAGACGTTGCCGAGTTTTAGAAAAAAGAGAGACATGCTCCTGTAGCTGGTTCGCATCGAAACCTAGACTATGACTATATATGGTGCTATGCTACTTTGCAAGTAATGAAACTAACATATCCAACGTCCTCTTCTCCTCTTCTCTACTTTCTCTTCCTAGCATCAGAAGCTCTGGCCGCAACAACCATGTCCGCTGGCTGCTCGTCCACCTGCTCTTCAGCAGGCAACAACCAGATATGCACCAAGTCGCCACCCGTACCATCGCCCGTGGGTCTCATCGCACCCCCGCCTGCACGCGCATCGCAGCCGATTGCTCATCGCAACCCGCTGCCATTGGTGTGGTGCCACTGCTGCAAATCACGCAGAGTCATCCGTCGCATCTCAACCACAATCCTCAACCCTCGCCGAGTCTTCTACAAATGCCCGAATCATGGGGTAATAATATGTTTAAGTGTTGTTCTGCTGCTTTCAGTTGCAGATTTTTTTAATATTTTGGTTGATGATCTTCCAATTTGATTCGTGCAAAAAGGGAAGATTCGTGTGATTTGTATTTCTGGGAAGTTGCTGATGTGGGGGAATGCAACTATGCTGATTATTTGGTTAGCCGAGGAATCCCAATACCAGCAGGTTGGGGTGTTGGACAAGTAACTGAAGGAACGGCAAAAGAGGAAGATGCAGAGTAGAAGGTTAAAGATGCAGTTCCTCTGATCATGGCCAAGCAACAGCTGCTGAACGGCCTTGACAGCAATGAGGAGATGAAAGAGCTTGTGAAGATAATGGGCAAAATCAATGTGCTCTATAGGATGATTGTCTCTTTATTTGCAGTGTATGTGGCACTCGTGATGTATTCAGTGGCTACGACATGAGCACTTTGCTGAAACTAGTAATGAATGAAACCTGTGTAGCAGGCTGGGTATAGTGTTGTGAACATCTAATGATTTCTATTAACAGAAATCAGGGGGTATCCCCTTTTGCTCATAAATAAATAAATAGCAGAGGCCTTGTCGGGTCAGCTTTGTTCTCATTCGAAGACGTCGAGCAAATTGCAGTCCAACAGCAAACTATGTCATCAAATTCAAGTTTCACAGCCAAATATGAGTACAACTAAACAACAATGTCATCATGTTTTAGTTGTCATACAATCACCAAACACAAATCAGCATACATAGCAAGTGATGTTCTCACACAAAATACTAAACAACATGTTCGTAAGGTTTCAGTTGTCATAGCAAACACAATTTCACATAGTAGATAAAAAACGTCTTCTCACAGGCAAATACAACAAAAGCAATGTAATCATCATCCGCAGCAGCAGCGTCAACATCTTTGCCATGTGTATCAGTCTGAATCGTAATTCCCCACTGTAAGTGCATCTAGTGCCACCCCTAGTTTGGTTTTGGAGTATTGACGACAAACGTGGTTGAGGGACTAATGTGTTTGTGAGAATTGCAGTATAACACATGTAGTAGTCCCTCGATTCGGTTTACCTACCGGAGATGACCCCTAAAAATGTATGAAGACATTGAAGATAATGGTGGTACGTGAAGACATTCACACTGAAGACTATGACAGGAGAAGACATTGAGTGAAGACTTAGTAGTTTTGTTGTTTCTTTTCTTCTTTGTTGAGTCATAGGAACCACCGCACTGTTAAGTGGGGTCCAAGTGAACAAAGTCAGAGTGACTGAAGTGATGCTGAACCAAAATCCTATGTCTTCGAGCGAAGACAATGAGAGCAAATCTTATCCAGAGTCGGATAAGTCAGCTTTACTTGTATCCCAAGTCAAGCTGTCGCGTGTGTTTGAAATATGACCGTTGTGACACGTGTCAGTTCCTTAGTGACCCAGGGTCATTTCGGACAAATCAGGTCGGGTTGCCCAGTGTCTATAAATAGCCCACCCCCTACACCATAAATTGGTGGCTGCTCAGAGTTAGATACGGCTTTGTCGTTTGAGAGCAACCCACCTCCGAAGCCTTTGAGAGAGAGAATCCTTGCGAGGACAAAGCCCAAACCACCCAGAGCCTAGAGAGTGTTTGGCATCACTGAAGTCTTTCTGTCCGCGTGATCTGAAGACTTGTTACACTTGAGGACTGTGAATCCTCCAGCCGGTTAGGCGTCATGTTCTGAGCATCCAAGAGTCATTCTGGATTGCCGGTGAACGAAGTCTGTGAAGGTTTGGAAGTCTACCTTGAAGACTTACCAGAGTGATTGGGCGAGGACTGTGTGTCCTTAGCTCAAGGAGAATAAGGTGAAGATGCGGTCTTCTGAGTTGAATCTCAGCCTCCCTAACCAAACGTACAGTTGTCACAGCAACTGGAACTGGTCGAACAAATCCTTGTCTTCACAACACACTGGTTCCTTACTTACAGTTTGTCTTTGTGAAGTCATTGCCTGATTGCTCTGCCTGTTTGACTTCACTGTGTGACTACTTGTTCTGATTGGCTTCATACTATCTTCCACCCTGATCCTTACTACCTAGCTGCTAATAGTCTTCGTGCTTTCACTTCATTGAATACTTGACTATGGCTTGTCTAGTGTAGTATACCTTCCGCTGCATATGAATAGTGTTGTTTCTCCTGTTAATCTTCGAAACTCCCATGTTTTGAAGACTTTCATAAAAATTGCCTATTCACCCCCTCTAGTCGATAACTAGCACTTTCAATTGGTATCAGAGCAAGGTATTCCCTTGTGCTGTGTGATTCGGTTTAACCACCTGGAGTTTTTGCTATGTCGACTGCAGGGATAATCAAAGTCTCCTCCGCGTGTCCCATCTTTGATGGCACTGAATATTCCTACTGGAAGAATAGGATGCGCATGCATCTTGAAGCCATTGATGTCGATCTGTGGTATGTCGTCAAGAATGGCGTTCCCAAGACTGGTGAAGGTGTCACCCTCGCTGATGTGAAGAAGTTCATTCAACTGGACTCTACCGCCAAGAACATCATCTGTTGTCATCTGACCAGAGGGCAGTATGGCCATGTGAGCGCTCTGGAAACGTCAAAGCTAGTCTGGGACTGGCTCTCCAAGGTCAATGAAGGCGTCTCAACACAGCGTGATCAACGAATCAGTACTCTTCGCAACCTCTTCAACCGCTTCAAAAGGCACGACAACAAGAACGTCCAGCTCATGTTTGATCGCCTCACTGATATCACCAATGAGCTCCGTGCACTCGGTGCAACTGACATTACGAAGCATGAAATTGTGAAGACACTGCTGAGATCTCTCGACAGCTCATTTAATACCTTAGCCCTGATGATACAAGAACGCCCTGATTTCAAGACACTCGATCCGTCTGACATACTCGAGAGGCTCAACACACATGAGTACCAGCTATCTGAGAAATGAGATATCTATGGCCCCAACTACGGCCGAACTCGTGCCTTGAAGGCAAAGGCTGCGGCTTCCTCATCTGGAGAAGAATCTGACTACAACTCTGATGATCCTGAAGACATTGGAAAGGAGCTTGCTATGCTTGTGAAGAAGTTCCAGAGATTCAACAGGAAGAAAAACTTCAAAAAGTCTTCACGATCCAGCTCAAGGGACGATGAAGCTTCCACCTATGACAACAAGAAAAGAACCTGTCACAAGTGCAAGAAACCTGGCCACTACATCTCTGAATGTCCATAGTGGGACAATGAGAAGAAGAAAAAGAAGAACAAAGAATATGATTCTGATGACAAGAAGAAGAAGAAATCCTCAAAGTCTTCTTCCAAATCTTCCTCTAAGTCTTCATCACACAAGAAGAGCTCATCAGGCAAAGCACGTGCTTTTGTTGGCAAGGAAATGGATTCAGAGGAGGAGTCTGCCTCTGAGGAGGAAGTGGTGGAGTCTAAGGAGGAGTCTGACTCTAGTATCGCAAGTATGGCTCTACCTACAACCTACGTTGCCAAGTCCATCTTCAACACTGAAGACAATGACTCCGTCATCAACACTAATGACGAGAACGACTTGGCTCCCACCTACTGCTTCATGGCACGTGGTGCCAAGGTAAATTCTCGCGATGCTTACTTTCAAACATCAAGTGAAGATGACTCTGATGGTGAATCCAAACCCAGCTACAAAAAACTTGCTAAAATTGCAACTGAATAACAGAAAGCTATGGAACATATTCAAAAACTGTTAGACAAAAGCGATGGTCTGTTGGACGCAGAAATGACTAAGACTCAGTCCTTAATTGAAGACATAAAAAATCTTCATGTTAAGTACCATGAACTTGAAGGTCGTCCTGAAACCCTCTCAACATCTCATGAAAAGCTTTCCTACGATTATCTTCAAAGGAAGCAGGAACTTGAGAAATTGAGATCGGGTCATGAAGATCTTCAAAAGGAGAACGAGCCACTTCACGCTCAACAGATCAGTCCCGCTCAGGAAGGATTTGAACCACCATGTTTAAAATGCATTGAGCGTGATAACGCTGTCTCTGGTGCTGGATGTTCTACTGCTCCTGTTGCAATATCTTCAACTGTTGATGTGGTAACTAACCCCTCTGCTGAAGATACCACTACTATTGCTGATGAGAATGCCAGGTTGAAGACACTGATAGAGACAGGGATGTACAAAAGCCTCAAAGGTCATCAGACATTATGTGATGTCCTCAAAAAGCAGATTCTGAACCGAAACCCTAGAAAAGAGGGTATTGGGTTCGAGAGGAAAATGAATGTTGATGGGTCGTACTGGAAGCCTGAGCAGTACCCCAAAACCAGATGGGTTGCTGCAAAGGATCCTTCAGTAGATCCATTCACCTTATCTGGGTTCACTTGTGCTAACCCTATTATCATTGATGAATCCTTTGATGCAAACTATAAACAGTTTAAGGATCAGAATGGTGAAGTGTTTGCCAGGTATATTGGGACTAACTGCAGGAATGGACCACCTATTAAGAAGATCTGGGTACCTAAACAGTGTATTGAGAATCTTCCTGTGAATGTCATCCTGACACCACCAAGGAAGAAGACAAACCCCATACCGATGGCTTCATATGGCCCTAAGGCTTCATACAGATACACGACTCACCTGAGTCACCCTAACGCCAATGTTTTGCAAGGAAACCATACTCAGACTTATGAATATGAGCGTGTGTCTTCAAACCGCTATGCTCATAGAACTAAGAACTTTTCTGATTATTCACATGAGTATCGTTCTTCTCCTGCAAGGCTATTTTCTAGGGCTCCAAAGCCAAAATTCTCAGATGCTGCACTTAGACTCATTACTTCTAAGCCACCCCTGAAGATGTGGGTGGTTAAGAAGAATTAACTTTCTTTTACAGGGAAAGGTCTCCAGCCAGAAATCAAAGGCGTCCGATGCTATTGCTGGAGACCTAAAACACATTATGGGACACAAGATAAAATGCCCAAATGATCTTACTATGAATTTCGTATCTGAATCGCTTGCCAATCATACTATCAGTCCTAACCTTGATCTAATCTTTGATAATCCTCTTGCGCGTCAAATATTTATGCTTCACAACTCTCTTGGTGAAGCTTATCCCCCAAACTGCACTGTAGGCCTCGACACCTCGTGCTTCAGAATGGATTATGGACGGTGGATGCACTAATCACATGACTGGCGATCGAAGTCTTCTGATGGATTCAACACTGCGTCCATCAGACAAGAACCACATCACATTTGCTGACACTGGTAAAAGCAAGTTATTGGGCCTAGGTAGAGTTGCAATCTCAAGGGATCAGCACATGGACAAAGTGATGCTTGTTGAATCTCTTGGTTTCAACTTAATGTCTGTCTCAATGCTTTGTGACTTAAACATGATTGTGCTATTTGGAAAATATCGATGCCTTGTACTGATGGAATCTGACAAGTCTCTAGTCTTTGAAGGATATCGAAAAGATGATATGTATATGGTAGATTTCTCAGCAGGTCCACAGATGGCCGTATGTCTTCTTGCAAAATCTTCAGAATATTGGCTTTGGCATCGAAGGCTAGGGCATGCTGGCATGAGGAACTTGCACACTCTCGCGAAGAAGAAGCATGTTGTGGGCATCGAAGGCGTCAAGTTCAAGAAGGATCATTTGTGTGGCGCCTGCGAAGCTGGAAAGATGGCAAGAGCCAAGCATCCCTCGAAGACTTTCATGACCACGTCTGAACCCTTCGAGCTATTGCACATGGACTTATTTGGCCCTACTCACTATTCCACTCTCAATGCTACTGCCTGCCTCTATGGCTTCGTCATTGTTGATGATTACTCTAGATACACTTGGGTGCATATAATCCTCTACAAGACTGAAGTGCAGGATGTCTTCAGACGCTTTGCCAACTGTGCCATGATGAACTACGATGTCAAGATCAAGCACATTAGAAGCGACAAGGGCACTGAGTTCAAGAACACCGGCCTCGACCTCTACCTGGATACCATTGGTATCAATCATGAGTTCTCTGCTCCTTACACACCTCAGCAGAATGGCATCGCCGAGCGCAAGAACAGAACGCTTATTGAGATGGCTTGAACAATGCTTGATGAGTACAAGACTCCACGAAAGTTCTGGCCTGAAGCCATTGACACTGCTTGCCACGTTATCAACGATGTTTATCTTCACAAGCTTATGAAGAAAACTTCCTATGAGCTCCTAACTGGTAAGAAGCCAAATGTAAGTTACCTCAGAGTATTTGGTGCTAGGTGCTGGATCAAGGATCCTCATCACACTTCAAAATTTGCACCAAAAGCACATGAAGGTTTTATGCTTGGTTACAGAAAGGATTCACACTCCTATAGAGTCTTCAACCTCTTTCACTATAAAGTGATTGAAACTGTGGATGTGCGGTTCGATGAGACTAACGGCTCGCAAAGAAAGCACCTGCCAAATGTGCTAGATGAATTATCCCCTAGTGAGTCAATCAAGCAAATGGGAACTGGCAAAATCATACCCTCTGAGAGTCTGTCTGAAGAGGAACTTGTCATTTCTGCACCTGATCAACCTGAAGACAATGCCCAGCCTGAAGACAATTCCCCAAACGATGACAATGATCAGCAAGAGCAAAATCTTCGTCCTGCTCATCCTCGTGTTGTAAATGAAGTACAAATTGAGAAGATGATTGATAGCCTCAATGCACCTAGTCCACTCACTCGTTCAAGAGCCACACAAAGAGCAACACAACTCTCCTATTTCTGTGGACACTTTGCATTCGTCTCAATCTCAGAACCCACGAAAGTGACTGAAGCCCTCATGGAACCTGAATGGATTCAAGCCATGCAAGAAGAGCTCCAACAGTTTGAGTTGAACAATGTGTGGGAACTGGTCAAGCATGCTGATCCTCGGAAGCACAATATCATTGGCACCAAATGGATATATCACAACAAGCAAGATGAACATGGTCAAGTGGTCAGAAACAAAGCTCGTCTAGTTGCTCAAGGCTACACTCAAGTGGAAGGAATTGACTTTGATGAAACTTTTGCTCCTATGGCAAGGCTTGAATCTATTCGCATACTGCTTGCCTATGCAAATCATCACAACATTATCCTATATCAAATGGATGTGAAGAGTGCTTTTCTCAATGGAAAGATAGAAGAAGAAGTATATGTTGGACAACCTCCTGACTTTGAAGATTCAAAACATCCTGATATGGTGTACAAGCTCAACAAGGCACTGTATGGCCTCAAACAAGCCCCTCGCGCTTGGTATGATACGCTCAAGGACTTCTTGAAGAGCAAAGGTGTCGGTGTCAAAACCGGCGGATCTCGGGTAGGGGGTCCCGAACTGTGCGTCTAGGCGGATGGTAACAGGAGACAAGCGACACGATGTTTTTACCCAGGTTCGGGCCCTCTCGATGGAGGTAAAACCCTACTCCTGCTTGATTAATATTGATGATATGGGTAGTACAAGAGTGGATCTACCACGAGATCAGAGAGGCTAAACCCTAGAAGCTAGCCTATGGTATGATTGTTGTTTGTCCTATGGACTAAAACCCTCCGGTTTATATAGACACCGGAGAGGGCTAGGGTTACACAGAGTCGGTTACAATGGGAGGAGATCTACATAATATCCGTGCCAAGCTTGCCTTCCACGCCAAGGAAAGTCACATCCGGACATGGGACGAAGTCTTCAATCTTGTATCTTCATAGTCCAGGAGTCTGGCCAAAGGTTATAGTCCGGTCACCCGGACACCCCCTAATCCGGGACTCCCTCAGTAGCCCCTGAACCAGGCTTCAATGACGACGAGTCCGGCGCGCCAATTGTCTTCGGCATTTCAAGGCGGGTTCCTCCTCCGAATACTTCATAGAAGATTTCGAACACAAGGATAGTGTCCGGCTCTGCAAAATAAGTTCCACATACCACCGTAGAGAGAATAATATTTGTACAAATCTAATCTGCTGATGTATTCCATAGCGTGACATCATGCCACGGCCAAGCCTTCATTCGAATCGTTTTACTGTCCCACCTCAGCACGTTTAGCGAGGCGGTTTCCTTGGCACGTCTTGTAAAAGCAGAGATCATGTCCCCTTATTCTGGGATTCTCATCAATACGGGTGTGGGTAACCCAACCACGCCATTAATCACGGCGCTTGGGAGATAAGCAAGTTTTACTAGGCTGGTGGGGGTACATAGTTTCGTCCGCCCATATAAGGGGATAAGGATCCACTTTTTCCATTTACGCCTTCTTCCTCCTTTGCTCATCCATCTCCGTGCACTCGAGCTCCAGCGCCCAAGTCCGCACATCCCACCTCAACCTTCTCCAGCCATGTCCAGAGTGGGAGGTAGGTGGATGGCCTCCTCCGTCACGAAGGGGCACATCAAAAAGTAGAGGAAGGTCGGATACTTGTCCAACGACATTGCACACCGGCTTCCAAACGAGGGGCAACTCATTCCCACCCCCAGGCCCCATGAGAGGGTGGTGTTCCTCCCCCATTTCCTCCGCGGACTAGGCTTTCCACTCCACCCATTTGTCCGGGGGCTCATGTTCTACTATGGCCTGGATTTCCACGATCTGGCCCCAAACTTCATCCTCAACATCTCGGCGTTTATCGTCATGTGCGAGGTCTTCCTCCGCATCAAGCCCCACTTCGGCTTATGGCTGAAGATCTTCATTGTCAAGCCGAAGGTAGTGGGCAGCCAGCAAGCAGAGTGCGGAGGTGCCATGGTGGGCAAGATGGCCAACGTCACATGGCTCGACGGCTCCTTTGTGGAAACCATCAAAGGGTGGCAATCGGGGTGGTTCTACATCACCGAGCCGCGTGACCCTAAATGGGTAGCGGCCCCGGAATTCCGATCTGGCATCCCCACACGGCTCACCTCCTGGAAATAGACGGGCCTATCGTGGGGTAATTCGGCAGAGCTGACCGGACTCCAAACCTGCGTCAAAGACCTGATCGACAAGAAGGTTAAACTTGTCACCGTAGTCCAGGTCATGCTCTTCCGCCGGATCCTCCCGTGTCAACGACCCGGCCCAGCACCAAACTTTGTCCAGGCTCTTTGACACAATGCATGAAGATGCCTGGAAGGTGCTATTCAAGAGCTCCGAGGTTCACCCTCCCATTACTGAGGATCGCGGATTCTGCGCGAAGCGCCAAGCCAGCGCGGTAAGCTTAGTTTACCCATTACAGGATACTTGTTTTTCATAGTTTGACTCTATGCGGTATCTAAGCTCCCATTCCTTTAACAGGACTAGCAGAAGAAGTCCGGACAGATTGACTGTCCGGCTCCTTTGCCCGAAGACCCAGCAGATGCCCGCTTGGCGAAGCTGCTGGTCCCGGCACCTCACGTGGTGTCGGAGAAGAAGGCCAAGAAGAAGGCCACGGGAACTCAAAAGAGTTCCCGGCGCCTAGTAGTACCGGATTCCTTGTCCGATGACTCCGAAGCGCACTCCTCCCATGAAGGCGAGGAGGAGGAAGAAGAGGCCTCTCCCCCTCCAACGGGGGGAGGAAAGAAAAGGAAGGCCACCCCAACTAGGGGGGCCGGAGGGTCCAAGAAGGGAAAAACACTTCTCCCGGACTACTCCACCAACGCCGACGATGGCGAAGAGGAGTGGCCATCCAGGGCCAAGCCCCAGGCAAAATCGTAAGTATCTGGATACCAGAATAACTCATGGTGTTCCTTTACTGCACAGTATCTTCTAACGCCGAACATAATCATGCAGTCTGCCCAAGGCCCAGCTCGACGCTTCGTTGAGCGGATCCCTGGATTCGTCGGATGTGAATAGTCTTTCACTCCCGACTGCTACCTCCCCTCGCCCCACATACGATGCCGAGGTGGAGTCCCAAAAGGGGACGAGCCAGGAGGAGGTAGCCCCGGAGGCGCCGCAAGGCGATCTTCCGGATTCCAGGCGCGAAGGGGATAAAACCCCAAAGGGTTCTAAGTCCGGCCCTGGGCCGGACAACGCACCGGAACCTTCAGTGGTTCCGGAGTCCAGCAGGTGGCCCCTTCGTAAGAAGGGCAAGCCTACAACGCCGATGACCTCCGTCCAACTGGAGGCACCGGATAATTTGCTGGAGGTGCTCAACAGCACCTCCATCGACGAGGAGCACCGCACTATTATGAGTGCGGTGATCCAGAAGGTTCAGTCCGCCAAAAGCGGGCTGACAGAAGCCCGTGCCAGCCTTCTAACAGGCTTCGAGGTATGTATTTAAGATATGTAAAAATATTACCGCATAGACAGTAGCCCCTGATGCTCAGTTTGGTGTTTGGAAAGAAAAGCTGGACTGAGGATCTAAAAAGATATACGCAAAAGTCTAACATAAATATGTCAATATGGGAATGCAGGCTGCGTTGCTGACCTCTGCCGCACTGACTGCGGAGGTCGATGCATTGAAGCAGAGCCTCGAGCGGTCTGAGAACCAGCTCGGCCTTGCCAAGAAGCAGCTCGAGGACAAGGAAGGTAAGTAGTACCTTATGAAAGTATATGAAAATACCTGGTTGCAAATAGTGACAGGACCAACGTGAGTGTTATAGGGGCCACAACCGAGGTGGAGACCCTGAAGGAAGTAATGTCCAAGGCCGAAGACAATGCGACCATGGAGCACACTGAGCGAGAAAAGCAGGAGGCGCGGGTGGCGGAGGTGCGGCAAGAGCTCCATGCTCTTGTGAAGAAACATGGGAGATTGGAGCTTGACTCAAAGACTCGAGAGTCCGAGCTTGCCTCGGCCCTTGAGAGCGCCAAATCCGCCAAGGCTGAAGCCCAAAAAGCCCTCCAGGAAATTGAGGCGATGAAGAAGATAGCGGCGGGTAAGGCATTCTTTATGCAAAGCAAGCACGTGAAAGTGAAGTACTTGTTACTAACCCGAGTCCGGAGCTCTCCAGGAGCATTCACAGATCTGCCCCGCAGTGTGTCCGGTGCTGCCGCATTCTACCGAGCCGAGGAAGGACACCCGGTATGTTGAGGCTGGACACCCGGTGCCCTTGAGCGACCAGCTGAAGCAACTGGTCGACCTCCATAAGGTAGCCGAGCAGGCCATGAAGGGCCTTATAGTCCGGCTATGGCCTGGGGAGGTCGTGACAGGGAGCTACTTTGGGCTGGTGAGGCGGCTGGTGGATGCCTATCCACGGCTTGAGGTCATCAACCGCTCCGTGTGCATCGAAGGCGCCCGTAGTGCCCTTGCCAGTGCTAAAGTACATTGGGGCAAGCTGGATGCTGAGAAGCTAGTGACAGATGGGCCACCGGAGGGGAAGGAGCATCGCAGGCCTGAGATGTATTATGAGGGCATCCTAAAGGGTGCCCTCCTTGTGGCGAATGAATGTTCCAAAGATGTAATATTTGAGTAAACTCGCTCGTGTTTATCCTGTGCGCTGAAAACTTGTTCGTATGCGCTAAGCAATGCTTTTTGAATTTAAAATACTACCTTTTGTGCGGCCGTTTATTAAATCTGAGAGATGCGAGTCGTCGGCTTCTGCCCCCATGCCACGAGTGCTGGGGTGTTTGGGATAAATCTTAGCGCTCTTGTTCCCATTCTTGGGTCCTTCGAGGGAGGCGCTCAGCACAACAAACAAGGCAATCAGACTATAATGCTTTATCACTCTCACTTAGCCATATAATTCTATAATTTTAAATTTCGGCGAAGCCCCTAGTATTCGGAAGACCGAGTTCGGGATGCTATCCACGCCTAGGCCGGACAAAGCCAGCTCCTCGCTCTAAGCGGCATAAGTCTTTAGGGAGTCGAAAACCTCTCGAACAGCGACCGGCTCTCGCCCTATCATGATGGTCAGTTTTGGCTTTCTCTACTGAGGTGCTTAGCCCAGCTCAACTGGGGCACAATCGCAGTAGTTCTCCAAGTGCTACCTTAGCCGGTATAACGGAACGTAAGGTACCAAAACATGGGAGCCAAGCAAAGCCAACTATTGACCCAAGACATGATTCGGAGCCGATGCATATAATGCTATAAGTTCGGGGTGCCGCACTCTGAGAGTGTTCGGACTTCTCACACCATATTCTGGGGTACTTAAGCCCCTGGTGTATTGGCCGTACCAAAGTGCACGGTTGCATAATGTCATAAGTGAACATATTTACATAAAAAGCGAATGCAATAACAGACAAGAGCTATGTATTGTTTATTAAAAGGCTGCTGTGAGAGCAGAACGATACAAATAGTGCGATAAGCAAGGGATGGGATTATTTGACATGTCCCCCTCCAGGGGCAAGCTGCGAGACTTTATGTAAGACAGGTATTTAGCTCGTTATAGAGACCACCTGGACATTCGACGTAGCTTGCTGCCTCCCTGGATGTTGCATCGTGTGTTCGGCGATTGTACTGCCCGACAGGCCTTCCGGAGAGTGGAGTCCTGAAAGTAAGAAAAAAGAAATGAAAAAATTTGGAGCCCCTAGTGTGGTTGAGCTGCATGTTGGGCGTGCCGTGGTTGTGCCCCTCCCCTTATGCCCATGGTACTTCCAGAGAGTAATTATGTACGCGTAATGCTAGTTTCACAATTTCCCGAGGGCTGGGGTCGGGGCCGCACTGCTACGCTTGCTCAGAACGTGCCAGACGGTCTTTTTGTAGGTTATTCCGGGCGTTTAATAGCCGGACTACAAAGTTGCCTTGAGAGGCTACTTTGTACTTCCGCCGCAAGGGCCGCCGTATGCTCCTCCGTTCAGAGAGAGCGTTCGGTGTTTCCATTGACCGGAATGACTCCTCGAGGGCCTGGCATCTTGAGCTTGAGGTATGCATAGTGCGGCACCGCATTGAACTTTGTAAATGCGGTTCGTCCGAGCAGGGCGTGATAGCCACTGCGGAACGGGACTATGTCGAAGATTAACTCCTCGCTTCAGAAATTATCCGGGGATCCGAAGACCGCTTCCAGTGTAACTGAGCCTGTACAGTTGGCCTCTACACCTGGTATGATGCCTTTAAAGGTCGTTTTTGTGGGTTTAATCCTTGAGGGATCTATGCCCATTTTTTGCACTGTATCCTGATAAAGCAGGTTCAGGCTACTGCCGCCGTCCATAAGGACTCTAGTGAGTTGAAATCCGTCAATGATTGGGTCTAGAACCAATGCTGCGAATCCGCCGTGGCGGATGCTAGTGGGGTGGTCCCTTCGATCGAAAGTGATCGGGCAGGAGGACCATGGGTTGAACTTTGGGGCGACTGGCTCCAACGCATATACGTCCCTGAGTGCACGCTTCCGTTCCCTTTTAGGGATGTGGGTTTCGTATATCATGTTCACCGTCCGCACTTGTGGGGGAAAGCCCTTCTGTCCCCTACTGTTCGGCGGCCGGGGCTCCTCCTCGTCATCACTATGCAACCCCTTGTCTCTGTTTTCGGCGCTTAACTTGCCTGCCTGCTTGAACACCCAACAATCCCTGTTGGTGTGATTGGCTGGTTTTTCGGGGGTGCCGTGTATCTGGCACAAGCGATCGAGTATTCGGTCCAAATTGGATGGGCCCGGAGTGTTTCTTTTGAAAGGCTTTTTCCGCTGACTGGGTTTAGAGCCTCGGAATCCGGCGTTAACTGCCGTATCCTCCGTATTGTCGCCGTTAATGGGGCGCTTGTGTTTGTTGCGACGCGACCTGCCATTGTTGTCCTTGGTATCCGAATTACCAGGGCTCTTGGTCATGTTATTACTACGAGCTAGCCAGCTATCTTCTCCCGCGCAAAAGAGGGTCATGAGTGTTGTGAGGGCTGCCATGGATTTCGACTTTTCCTTTCCTAGGTGCCGGGCAAGCCATTCATCACAGATGTTATGTTTGAAGGCTGCGAGGGCCTCTGCGTACAGACAGTCGACTATTTGATTTTTCTTGGTTAGGAACCGTGTCCGGAATTGTCTGGCTGATTCATCTGGCTGCTGAATGATGTGGCTTAGGTCATCAGCGTCTGGTGGTCGCACATAGGTGCCCTGGAAATTGTCGAGGAATGCGGCTTCCAGGTCCTCCCAGCAACCAATTGACTCTGCTGACAAGATGTTAAGCCAATGCCGAGCTGGTCCTTTAAGCTTGAGTGGGAGGTATTTGATAGGATGTAGATCATCACCGCGGGCCATGTGGATATGAAGAAGATAGTCCTTGATCCATATCGCAGGATCTGTTGTGCCATTGTATGATTCGATGTTTACGGGTTTAAAACCCTCGGGGATTTGATGATCCATTACTTCATCTGTGAAGCATAGTGGGTGTGCGGCGCCTCTGTACTGGGCTATATCACGACATAGCTCAAATGAGCTTTGTCTGATGTGTTCGGCCTGGCCGTATTTTCCATATCCGGCATGACAGTTATCGTCATGTGCCGCGGGGCGCCCACGCGATCCGTAGATCGATCTTGTTTGCCTTGCCTTGTCGTCCGATATGTCTTGCAGGTCTGGCATATTTCCCCGTGCCTTGGTATTTTTTGAGCGACGCCGGGGTGCGGCTTGAGTGGATGGCCGAGAGGCCTCTCTGTTGCGGCCAATGCAGGCTGCGCTAGTGATGTAGGTTTAGTTGCTTCCTCCTCTAATCGGGGTAGCAGCCTGCGCTTTGGGTAGCTCTTGGAGGGGCGTTTGAGTTCATACTCTTCGACCGCAAGGACTTCAATCCATCGGTCAGCTAGCAAGTCTTGGTCAGCTCTAAGTTGTTGCTGTTTTTTCTTGAGGCTGCTTGCCGTGGCCATAAGCCTGCGTTTGAAACGCTCTTGTTCGATGGGATCCTCAGGCACGACAAATTCATCGTCGTCGAGGCTTGCCTCGTCTTCGGAGGGAGGCATGTAATTATCGTCCTCGACCTCTCTGTCCGCCGCTCTCTCATGAGGGCTGGCTTCTCCATCCTCCGGTGCTGAATCCTGCTAGAGGGGGTTGTCTTCAGCACTGTCTGGGGTGTTTTTATCTCCCGTGCCGGAATCGCCGTTTTTGCTATGGCGGGATTTAGAGCGGCGCCGCTGACGCTGGCGCTTAGGCTGCTTCTTGGAGGGTTCATCCTCCATTGTTCCATCGCCATTCCCTTATTTTGGGGTGTCCACCATGTATATGTCATATGACGAGGTGGCCTTCCAGTGCCCTAGAGGCGCTGGGTCTTGGTCTTCTCCTGCATTGGCGTCCATATCATCGATGTCTTCGGAGTCGAAGTCGAGCATGTTGGTTAAATCATCGACAGTGGCTACGAAGTGGGTGGTGGGTGGGTTTTGGATTTCTTTGTCGTCCGCATCCCAACCTTGCTGACCATAGTCCGGCCAGGGCTCTCCTGATAAAGAGAGAGACTTTAGTGAATTCAGAATGTCGCCAAAGATGTCCGCGGCGGCGAACTCCATGATCGGCGCCCAATCGGGTTCGATTGGCAGGGCGCGGAAGGTTCGGAATCCGGATAGGAGTCCGACACCTTGGAGTCGCGAGCTTTGCAAAGGACAAGGCTGGTGTTCGGCTCGATCACCGTAGAGATTGCAGCCCCCGAGGCGGTGTCCAGCCACCCGTCCTCGATTGGCGCAGTCGGATCCGAACTAAGGGTCGGAGCGGATACTGGGGCGGCCTCCTGGGCACTGTTCGGCGCCAGAGCTAGATCATGCCCATCATGACAGTGCGGCGCGCTCGGCTGTGGCTCGAACCCGTCGAAGATCAAGTCTCCGCGGATGTCAGCCGTGTAGTTCAAACTTCCAAATCTGACCTGATGGCCAGGGGCGTAGCTTTCGATCTGCTCCAGATGGCCAAGCGAATTGGCCCGCAGTGCAAAGCCGCCGAATACGAAGATCTGTCCGCGGAGAAAGGTCTCACCCTGGACCACGTCATTGTTGATGATCTGAGGAGCCATCGGGCCTAAAGATGACGACACAGAGGAACTCTCAATGAAAGCACCAATGTCGGTGTCAAAACCAGCGGATCTCGGGTAGGGGGTCCCGAACTGTGCGTCTAGGCGGATGGTAACAGGAGACAAGGGACACGATGTTTTTACCCAGGTTCGGGCCCTCTCGATGGAGGTAAAACCCTACTCCTACTTGATTAATATTGATGATATGGGTAGTACAAGAGTAGATCTACCATGAGATCAGAGAGGCTAAACCCTAGAAGCTAGCCTATGGTATGATTGTTGTTCGTCCTACGGACTAAAACCCTCCGGTTTATATAGACATCGGAGAGGGCTAGGGTTACACAGAGTCGGTTACAATGGGAGGAGATCTACATATCCGTATCGCCAAGCTTGCCTTCCACGCCAAGGAAAGTCCCATCCGGACATGGGACGAAGTCTTCAATCTTGTATCTTCATAGTCCAGGAGTCCATCCAAAGGTTATAGTCCGGTCATCCGGACACCCTCTAATCCGGGACTCCCTCAAAAGGCTTCAAACCTGGTTCAATGGACCCTACTCTCTTCACGAAGACTTATGATGGTGAACTGTTTGTGTGCCAAATATATGTGGATGACATTATCTTCGGCTGCACCAACAAGAAATACGGTGATGAGTTTGGTCATATGATGCAAGAGCAATATCAGATGTCCATGATGGGTGAACGAAAGTTCTTTCTGGGTCTCCAAATCCGTCAACAACGCAATGGCATCTTCATCTCTCAAGAAAAATATCTCAAAGATTGCCTGGAGAAGTTTGGAATGCAAGTCTGCAAAGGATACACGATGCCAATGCCAACCAAAAGTCATCTGGGTCCCGACGACAATGGTAAAGAATTCGACCAAAAGGTATACCGCTCCATGATTGGTTCTTTGCTTTATTTATGTGCATCTAGGCCAGATATAATGCTTAGTGTTTGCATGTGTGCCCGATTCCAAGCGGCACCAAAGGAATCACATCACTTAGGTGTGAAGCGAATACTTCGATATTTGGCTTACACCCCAACACTAGGATTATGGTATCCAAAGGGCTCAGAGTTTGATCTAGTTGGATTCTCAGATGCTAATTATGTTGTTGACAAGGTTGATCGCAAGTCCACATCAGGCACATGTCACTTTCTGGGACGATCACTTGTCTGTTGGTCTTCGAAGAAGCAGAACTGTGTATCTCTCTCCACTGCTGAATTCGAATACATTGCTGCTGGATCTTGTTGTGCTCAACTTCTCTGGATGAAGCAAACTCTCAAGGACTATGGTATACACCTGAAGAATGTGCCTCTCTACTGCGAAAATGATAGTGCCATCAAGATTGCCAACAATCCAGTGCAGCACTCGAAGACAAAGCATATTGAGATTCATCATCACTTCCTCAGAGATCATGTTATGAAGGAAGACATTGATATCATCCACGTCAAGACAAAAGAGCAGTTGGCTGATATCTTCACTAAGCCCTTGGATGAGAAAAGGTTTTGCAAGTTGCGGTGTGAGCTAAATATCTTGGAATCCTCGAATGTCCTGTGAATGGAACACACATCCTAACACTTATGCATTTTGATGACTTAGATGTGCAACACACGAAGTAACATATATCTTCAATCAATGAAGACATACATTCCAAGTGTGAATACATTAATGCGGAATTTGACTTCGGAGCGCCACAATAATTGTGCGCCGTGTCTGGGTCTAATACTTCCTATACGGTGGGTAACACCACCACCAAACATTTGTTTGAGGTGCTTCTCTTGGCGTTATATTTGCATAGTCTTCATAACCGAGTTTTCTTTATTTCTGACTTATATTCGAACTTATCTTCATATGATTGATTTGGCCTTAAACTGGTTGCATACTATTTGTGTTCTGTCCTCCACATCATTCAGTTATAGTTATGACTTCGTGTTGAATCTTTTGATGTAGGTGAATGTGATCGGACCCTAACCTATCTATGCTTCTACCTCAACTCTATCTGTCCAAATCATATGCATTCTATTGAAAACTGTCGATTGTCTTCACTGAACCTTGTCAGCTAAAGCCAATCTGACAAACATTTATGTCAGTTTTAAATGCGCTATCTTTATTACCAGAAGTCCGAAGAATTCGGAACGTCCGCCCCGACAATCCAGGCATGCATGGGAACATGGAAAAACTACCCAGGAGTTGCATGCACGCCACGTGTCATTCAAATGCGAATCACTAGGGGCACCTGTGTAATTATGCTGTGTTGTCCCTTTCCTTATAAATGCACATCCCATTGCGGTCAAAACTTTTCTTCCACCTCGCCACCTCCCGAAAACCCTAGCGCCATCGCTAGCACTTGACGACGCCGGCTACGAAGCGCTTAGCGTCCGCGACTTCTCCGATGTCGTCCTCACGCCGGCCGGGGACCTCATCTTCTCCGCCACCGCCGTAGCTGTCTCTCGTCGCCAAGTTAGGGAACGAGAGATTGAACTGCTCGGCCTCAACCTTCCTTCCGTCTAGCAGTTCTTCCTGTGTTATATGAAACTTTTTTTACTGTCTTTTTGATCTGATAGATTCATCCCTTCCTACCAAAAGTGGTTTCTAGATCTTCAAACATGAATCTATCTCTTTCTGCATCTCATATTTTGCCTAGTATATTCACTTATGCTTCTTCACAAGTTAGATTCCTCACTTGTACTTATTCTTGGATTTGTACAACTCTGGAACCAACTCTCATCATATAAGTGAATGTCTTCGTGATATGAAGTCAATGTCTTCAAACTGATTTATCGTCAAAATCTTCTGAGAATGCATATGACCTCTTCCCCTTCCCTCGCACCTTTAATGCTGTCACAGGTACATGTCCGTGGGAGAATCCCTTGGTTCTCATAGTCTGCATCCGTTTGCAGAATTCTTGCAGAGTCACATCAATTCACCTGAAGCAAGTTCTTGTTTGACTAGCCGCAAGAAGCCTTTGCAAGTTCTGAAGCCTTTCAGGTTAAGCTTCATGGCTACTGAGAAACAAGCAAGGAAGGGTGGCAGAAAGCATCATGGAAACACTTCCAAGGATTTGCCATCAGATTTGCATGAGCTGTACAAAACGGACCCTGAGGAAACCTATACTGGTCGCAAGAATCGCATCCAATGGGTCCGAAGATACTGGGCTGAAGAGTGGTTCAAGTACCGATTTTTCACTCAAGAATATGCAGAGAAGAATGCCATCAAGGCACCCTGGGGTGATATTCTGTATAAAAATCTTCAACCCAGAACCCAAGCTGAAGCTATTGAGCAAGGCTACTATCCTTGCATGGTTCGTGGACCAGAGGCAGAGAATGCTGACCCTTCTTCTCTGCTATGGTGTCGCGAAGACCATCTCTTCAAGCGAAATTACCAGTATGCCAAAGACTCAGCTGTGCAGAACAAGAAGGAATTCAGACTTGACTTCAACCCTGGTCCGTCCTCTCCATGGGAAGATGGCACCTGTGAAGCCAATGAGAACAGGATCGGCCCCTTCTACAACTTTGAAGGCCTCCTCACACACATAGCTGTACAAGGTGCAAAAGTGGATCATTCTGACGATGCTGCTGACTCTGAAGAGGCTCCAGCTCCTACTCCTAAGCCAAAGAAGTAGAAGAAAGCTAAGGCTTCCAAACCCACTACTGCACCAAAGGCTTCTCGAGTGAAGCCATTGGCAACTGCCCCTCCTGCTCCAAGCAACACCTCCGAAGATCAATCTCGTGTCTCCAAACGGACCGAGAAGCCTCAGAAGAAAACTGCTCCAAGGACAAGTCAAGCACTAACACCAGCAGCCGTTCTGAGGAACGAATCTGAAGCCATTGATTTGTCTTCAGATGAAGAATTTGGTGAGGATGCCCTTGAGCAGCTGATCAAGAGCAAGCAAGAGGCAGAGATCTTCAATGATCTGCCCCTCTTTGATGTGAACATCTTGCACAATTTCATTGATGAATGGTTCAACAATCAAGATCTCAGCTTTGATGACCTTCAGCTCCCCATTGGCATCAGCATTGCTTTCCAAGGCGCCATTGCTCCTGAGCTTGCTCTGGCCCAACGAATTGTTGAACTGAAACACAAGATTGATTTCGAGAAGGAACAATTCAAGAAGCATGTGGCCAAGCTGAGTGTTGCTGATGTCCAAAAATTCAAGGTGATGCTGAATGACCTTAAAGAAGCCTTTCGCAAGAAGCATGAAGAAGCCAAAGGCTCAAGTAAACGCATGAAGATTCTTGCTGCCAAATGTGTTCAGGCTTACAACGAAGCTGAAAAGCGCAAGGCACTTGGGCGTCCTGGTATTGACCCCAAGATGGCTGCCAAGCAAAAGAAGAAGCCTACTCTGGCCCCCACTGAAGCTCCAAGGCGGGAAGAACCTCGCATTGTCTTCCCTGCCAGCATGACAGGCTTGAAGCCTAAGGTCTCCATAGTGACTTAAGATCAGCAGAAGACCAAGGCCGCTGAAGCCGAAGCCAAGAAGCGGAAAACAAAGTGCACCACTGATGAAGCACCACCCCCCAAGAAAAGAAAAACCAAGAAGAGAGATCGGGCTGCTCCTACAGTGCCCCTTGTTGTTGAACCCCTTGCCTCTGTTACCCCTCCATCTGCAAACCAAGAGCGTCGAATGATTGTTCATGAGCTTGCTTCCACAGAGGCTCCTGAAGCTCAAGAAGTTCCAGTCGTTGACCCTATCGCGACTGAAGACATTGGTCCCCAAGACAATGTAGAAGATGATGAAGTTCTTCCTCAGATCGAGCGCCCATCGGTATCATCGCCTGTTCAGACAAACAGTGAGCTTATCAGTATTGGTCGTCCTTTGACGCCAATCTCACAAGATGCATCGTGGTTTGATCGCCCCCAGCAAACTACCCCACATCAAGACTCACCAAGTACACCCCAACAGTCATCTGTGCCCGTCATCAGCCCCATGTCCAATGATGACAACTACATGGAGACATCACCATCACCAAAGGCGTCGCCCGTATTCCAACGGCTTCGCAAAGGCATGAGGCCATCTGTCTCCATGACCACCATCACAGAAGAGGGCTCCAACTTGTCAAGTTTAGTGGCACGTCAAGTGTTCTCTGAAGACAATCCTTCTGTGACGGTCCCTGTGTCTGAAGCCAATGCTGCTGAAGACCCCCCGGCTGCATCAGCCGGAGCAACACAAGAAGAAGAGCGTGTCGCTACTCCCCCTACAACTCAAGAAGAAGTTAATGAAGAGAACCAGTTTATGCCAGAACCTCCAGCTATTCAAGTGGAGGTTGAGAATCCTGAGGCTGCCACAAATGACATTCCTGAAGCCAATGACATTGTCATGGACGAAGCCAATGTGGAGCCTACAGTGGGCAATGCACCTGTAGCGAATGAAGCCCATGAAGAGTTGAAATTAATGCTGTACCTGACACAAATCTGCAGCCTGAAGTCAATGCCACTGCTCCTGTTCCGCCTCCAAGGCCACATACCATCGAGCAAGCATACAACTATGGCCTACTTGTCATTGTCAGATGGCCTATTCTGATTCCTCCACGTACTACTGGTCCTCAATTTGATTACCATGTCGAGCACAGGCCTCAGGTTCAGAAGCCAAAGCCAAGACTGCCCAGATTTCCAGGTACTGCCACTTCACCAGGATCTTTCAATGTCAACGGCTTCATTGCACACAACACCGTCTTCAATAGCAATAAGAACCCCTACACCAGGCCCAAGATTTCATCTGATCGGTTCTGGAGTTATCAGCATCGCAAGTATTATTCATGCATTCTATACAACCAAGGCCACATATTTCCACATATGCGCCTTGATACTGAAGCCATAGCTGGCTGCCCTGCTTAGAAGAAGCTCTAGATTGCTTCAAAGAGGCTGGCTTACTGCATTTCGTTACTGATAAGGAGCACTAGAATGAGCAGTTGCTGCTTCAATTCTATGCCACACTTCATATCAGAGGCTACAACAGGGATCCTAAGACTTGGGTCCTTGAGTGGATGACAGGAAATGTCCATCATGAAGCCAAAGCATTTGATGTCATTGAGCTTACTGGCCTGCCCACTGCTGGTGATCTCTATGAACCTGGTTGTCAGCTTCACACTGCAGCTGTAGAAAGCATCTTTCACAAGCCAGAACCCGACATGAGCCAGATGCTCAGTATGATGAAGCCATTGCCTCAAGATGCAGAATATCCTATGGAGTTCTTTGTTGAATACCTTGAGTATCTGCCATGCACCATCTATCACATCATAAGGCGAACTCTCTGGCCCATCAAAGGACATTCTCCAAAGGCTAAGCTAGAAGGTGCAATGAAGGCATTGGTCTTCCATATTCTTCATGGAAAATGCTTCAATGCACAAGATTTCTTCATCCGTCAACTTGCTGCATCAGGATTTGACATTTTTGGCTTGAAGTTCTATGCTCCATGGATCATGCGTCTGATCAAGCTTCACACTGCTTTCAACTATCAGCCATCTGCATGCAACCACATTGTCTTCTTGCCAGATGTCGATATGTCTATTGAAGCCATCTATCCAGAGCCTGACAAGGAACCACTTTATCTTCATAACATTGATCGTCAGAGCTTCACTCAGCCCATTGAAGGTGTGTTGGCTGCCACCCGAGTCTATCCGTTGGCTGGTACTACACGTGCACCTCACTGTTCCCAAACCAAAGCCACTGACAGCACAATTTCTCAACAGCCTCGAAAGCGATCTCGTGTTCTCAATGACCGAGAGCTTCTCGTTGCCCTACATCAAAAGCAGGATAGGCATCATGATTGGCTCAAGCGCCAGATGCGGAGCATCATGACTGACATCAATCGCATTCGCAACCTTGCAACCAAGAATGCCTTTGTCGCGCATGAAACCTGTCGACGCACATGGAAAGGGCTGACGCTTATGTGTGCCGAGGAAGATCTTTAGGACGATGGCTTCTCAGAACGATTCAAGTTTGATTCCACTCCGCCCAGAAATGCTGTTCTGCGGCGCACTCCATCTCTTCAAGACTCAGAGTACTCCTCTTCTGCTGCAACCGTGAATGCTCGTGTGATCGATGATCAAGATGATGCTACTTCGCCACCTCCAACGCGTATCGACACTGCTCCAAGTTCGTATGCACCACCAAACCTCGACACCAACCCTGCATCTTCTCCTACTCCTTCTGGGAACGAGTAGGGGCTCACTGTCTTCAACCCTTTTTTGGTCCTTACTGACAAAAGGGGGAGAAGCTCTGAGTTGATAGTCTTCAAGCGGGTTCATATGGGCGGTTGCATTATATTTTGCCTAGTGTTTACAACTCTTGCTCTTGATACATTTGGTTCTCTGAGTTGTAACACTTAAAGTCGATGGTCGTCTGCTACTTATTTGCTATTTTGTGATGCGATGATAACTTCCGCACTTAAATCATTTTGCAGACCCCCATTTTTCATTATGCATGTCATTATATTCATTACATCGAATCATGCATGATGATTTGTCTTCATAAGTTGAAGAGGATCTCCACAAGTAGAACCTGCCATGTGCATTTGCATTCCAAAAGCAAATTATTTATATGCACATCTTCAGGGGGAGCCTTTTGCTACTTACGAAGACAATACCTCAACCTTTACAATTTCACATATTTATATCCCCGTTGAAAACTTCAACCAGTTTGTCATCAATCACCGAAAAGGGGGAGATTGTAAGTGCATCTAGTGCCACCCCTAGTTTGGTTTTGGAGTATTGACGACAAACGTGGTTGAGGGACTAATGTGCTTGTGAGAATTGCAGTATAATGCAGGTAGTAGTCCCTCCTTGATTCGGTTTACCTACCGGAGATGACCCCTAAAATGTATGAAGACATTGAAGATAATGGTGGTACGTGAAGACATTCACACTGAAGACTATGACAGGAGAAGACATTGAGTGAAGACTATGGAGCGCGAAGACTTATTAGTTTCATTGTTTCTTTTCTTCTTTGTTGAGTCATAGGAACCACCACACTGTTAAGTGGGGTCCAAGTGAACAAAGTTAGAGTGACTAAAGTGATGCTCAACCAAAATCCTATGTCTTTGAGCGAAGACAATTAGAGCAAATCTTATCCAGAGTCGGATAAGTCAGCTTTACTTGTAGCCCAAGTCAAGCTGTCGCGTGTGTTTGAAATCTGACCGTTGTGACACGTGTCAGTTCCTTAGTGACCCAGGGTCATTTCGGACAAATCAGGTTGGGTTGCTCAGTGGCTATAAATAGCCCACCCCCTACACCATAAATTGGTGGCTGCTTAGAGTTAGATACGGCTTTTGTCGTTTGAGATCAACCCACCTCTGATGCCTTTGAGAGAGAGAATCCTTGCGAGGACAAAGCCCAAACCACCTAGAGCCCAGAGAGTGTTTGGTATCACTGAAGTCTTTCTGTCCACGTGATCTGAAGACTTGTTACACTTGAGGACTATGAATCCTCCAGCCAGTTAGGCGTCACGTTCTGAGCATCCAAGAGTCATTGTGGATTGCCGGTGAACAAAGTCTGTGAAGCTTTGGAAGTCTACCTTGAAGACTTACCAGAGTGATTGGGCGAGGACTGTGTGTCCTTAGCTCAAGGGGAATAAGGTGAAGATGTGGTCTTCTGAGTTGAATCTTAGCCTCCCTAACCAGACGTACAATTGTCGCAGCAACTGGAACTGGTCGAACAAATCCTTGTCTTCACAACACACTGGTTCTATCTCTTACTCTCCTTACTTACAGTTTGTCTTTGTGAAGTCATTGCCTGATTGCTCTGCCTGTTTGACTTCACTGTGTGACTACTTGTTCCGATTGGCTTCATACTATCTTCCACCCTGATCCTTACTACCTAGCTGCTAATAGTCTTCGTGCTTTCACTTCATTGAATACTTGACTATGGCTTGTCTAGTGTAGTCTACCTTCCGCGTCATACGAATTGTGTTGTTTCTCCTGTTAATCTTCGAAACTCCCATGTTTTGAAGACTTTCATAAAAGTTGCCTATTCACCCCCCTCTAGTCGATAACTAGCACTTTCACCCACAGTGTCATCTTCTTCTTCATCCTCAACGTCCTCGAACGTTGGCTTCTTCTTGATCAACTCTTGTATGTCCACAGCATGACAGGCAATCTTTTTGCCGGCGTCATTGACGTGATGGTTCTCAAAGATATTAGGAACATCTATGTTATCTTGTACATCAGGAGCAGTGTAAGCATCATCTTGTTGTGCAACTTCATTAAACGAATTCCTCTGCTCAAACCTTTGCAATACTCTCCAGTCATCGCTACGTGCAAATGTGTCTTCCAAGAAAAATACCTGTGTTGCTTGATTTGCCAAAATAAAAGGCTCATTGGTCTGGTACGCCGCCTTGACATTGATGGATTTGAAATAATCATCAGCTTTGGGTTTTGCGATCCTGGAAAATAGGTTATACCAACGACAGCACAACAGAACCACACACCGATGATCCTCGAAACGGGAGATATACTACAACTGAACAATGTCTGTTATGTTAGCATACATTTCAGTTGTCTCTTTGTCATACGTATCAGTGCTCATGATGGCACTGTTTTGTGTCTTCCTGCCTTTGTCTCGTGCAAGGGTGTTGTAGCGCACATCTCCAACAGCGCAAGATTCATAATGTATTACCCGAGTATCAGGACCCATTGCTACTGAGTAAAGGGCATCATCAACTGCCTGCCCATCCTCCCGCATCTTCTTAACCTATGGTTAGAAAATAGACAAGCTAATCATCTTATGTACTCAATATATTTAAAAAGCTGACAATGCACTTCAAAAGCTTACATGGTTCTTGAACCATTTCACAAATCCTGCCATAACCAGTTTGTCAATGTTTCTTGGATTTTGTGGCAGTAACTCCTCTTTGTAGATGCTGCACAAGATAGTGATCACGTCAAACATCTAAATAGATAAGAATGTGCTGTAAGTTTAGTAGATTACGATGTATAAGCTGCAGTACTCCACTTACTTGATATAAGGTAGTATCTCAGGACAGTTTTTCAACACATACCAAACCATTTTGTCCAAATCTTTAGGTTTGTCCTCTTGTCTACTCTTCCCTGTAACTCGAACAGAATAATCGAAAACATTGAGCCCGGGATTTTCTTCACCCACCTCTTTGCTAAGCTGATCAGCTGTTTCAATGTATTTTGAGCAGAATGTCAACGCTTCTATAGCAATGTAGGCCTCTGCAATGGAACCCTAGGGTCTAGCTCTGCTCCTAACATAGCCTTTGAAAGTGCCTAGCCGCCTTTCAATAGGGTACATCCAGCTATACTGTACTGGACCTCTAAGTAGTGCCTCATCAGGTAGATGAACAGCCAAATGCACCATCACATCAAAGAAGGCTGGAGGATATATCTTCTCAAGGTCGCATAGGATAGTTGTTATCTTGTCTCTAAGACACTCCAAAGCATCTATCCTGATATTTCTACTGCAGAGTTCCCTGAAGAATTATCCCAACTCTGCAACTGCTCTGTATAAGTAAGGGCGGCCCAACCCTCTAAGGATAACATGTAAAACTCTTTGAAGTAGGACGTGGCAGTCATGAGTTTTCAACCCTTGTACCTTGTTTCCATCTGCACCGACTCCCCTTTCAAGGTTGGAAGCAAATCCATGTGGGAATCTCACACATGACATGACCTTGCAGAATTCTTTTCTTTTTACCTTGTCCAAGACGTACACAGCTGGTACCATATCCCGTGGTTTACCTTCATCTTGCACCTGCAAATCTTTTCTGATACCCAGGTGTGTCAAATCAATCCTACATTTTAAGGTATCTTTCGTCTTGCCTTCAATATTAAGAAGTGTGCCGATAATGATGTCACATATATTTTTCTTGATGTGCATCACATCAACATTATGCCGCAGATCCAAATCTTTCCAATACTCCAAGTCCCACAAAGTGGAGCTGCAGGTAAACAATAATCTCTCTTCTTCCCTGCCATGCTTCCTTTTCCCGCTACCATTACCAGGATGGTTTCCTGGTGTAATATGCGTGACCTTCTCTAATTCCACTTGCAACTCATCGGCGGTGAGCCTCTTTGGCGCATCACGTTTTTCATGCTTTGCATTGAACACATGTCTTCGGTATTTTCTAGGATGCGACTTGTCCTTGGCAAGGAAACGATGGTGTCCAATGTAACAAATCTTGCTAAGTATTGCGTATGATAGCGGATTCCTGTCACAACGAACACATGCATTGTAACCATGTGTCGTTTGCCCTGACATAGTGCCCAAAGCCGGATATTCATGGATGCACCAAATTATAACAGCACGCAGAAAGAAATCAGCTGGTGGGCTGCTATATAGGTCTCGAGTGAGAACACCCTTCCATAGCTGTTGAAGTTCCTCCACAAGAGGCTCCATGAACAAATCAAAATCCTTTCCAGGACTTTTTGGACCTGGGATGAGCAAGGCCATCATGTAGTTTGATTCTTCGGTGCTTACATTTGGAGGCATTTTGTAAGGGATAACAAGCATTGGCCACATGCTATATGTGGTGCTCTAGTGGCCAAATGGGTTAAATCCATCTGAAGCTAAGCCAAGTCTAATGTTTCTTGGGTTAGCAGCAAACTTTTTGTGTTTATCATTGAAGCTTTCCACTCACTACCATGAGATGGATGGCTCATTACATTCTGATCTCTGTACTCTTGGTTCCTAGAATGCCACAGTACATCCTCTCTTGTTTTAGCATCATGAAACAACCTCTGCAATCTTGGTGTAATTGGAAAATGTCTCAGAACATTATGAGGAATCCTCTTCACAACATCGCCATCTTTCCATCTTGATGATTTGCATTTCAGGCATTCACTTAAGTTGGCATAATCCTTCCGGAACAGAACACAATTATTCTTACAAACATGGACCATATCATATCCAATTCCAACTGCACAAAGGAAATTCTTCATTTTATTGTAGGTGTGTGGCAGCTCAGATGCATTTGGGAAAGATTTACGGAAAGCAGCCAACATCGCATCAAATGATTTGTTGGTCATCCACTCAGATGTCTTCACCTGAAGAAAGGTGACCATAGCTGAGAATACTGACAACTTATTTCCTGGGGTGATGGCAACGTTGCATTGTTCCAACATGCGGGCCCATCGTTTTTCTTCTGTAGGTGAAAGTTCACGGAATGCACGAGCATTTCGTAGCATTGTTTCAATGTTGGTCAAACTCACTGGCTCCGCCACCACCACCTCCTCCTCCTCTTCCACCTGAGCATCAGGGAGATCAAGATGGTGATCTGCTGCTTCCAAGTAGTCAATAACATTGACGTTCACAGCTTCACCATGATGAACCCACCTAGTATATGTGACCGACATCCCATACAAGTGTAGATGATTTTGCACAATTGACTGGGGTCTTGTAACTGAATTCATACAACTGCTACACGGGCAGAGTACATCTGATTTCGGACCACCATACTCAGCTCTGATAAAGTTCATGAAGTTTTCAACCCCCTCGACATATGCAGTGGAGAATCTTCGAGCATAAGTTATCCAAGTCATGCCCATCTGTTAGACATACAAATTAGTTCTTCTACTAGATATTACAGGAAAATATATATATCTTTGTAAGGTCTTTTGAGAATAATTAATAAAGTGGCTGTATGCATCGCCCAAATGCGGAGGCCGGGGGTCTTCCTCCTTTTCTAAAAAAAATGAAGTACAGAAAAAAATACCTAGGTCGATGTCTAAACCTATGGCAAGATATTTGGACGAGCAGATCTAAGTAACGAAATATATGTAAAGCTAATTCAGCAAACAGATTTGAGTGCTAAATTATGGCAGGCTGTTTCAGTAGTCAATGAGGCTGAGCACACAACCATCAAACTATCGAAGGCCATCGCATCAACAAAGATCGAGTATAAAATGGTGTAGAGCTATTTCACCTAACAGATTGGGTACTAGACCATTGCAATCTACGTCACAATAAATATATGGCAGCATATTTTAGCAACTAATCGGCCTTGGCATGCCATCTCAGCTAAGAAGATTGAGTGCAGAACAGGGCAAGGAAGCTTCTTAAGCAGAGCATATTGACAGTAAACTACTTCGGCAAATAGTGAGATTAACATCGTCTATCAGCTAACATTCAGCGCTACACCGACATGAACGGGGCCTCAATCTAGAATGCGCGTATCGTGGGAGAAGCTGACTGTCATGCGTCTCCACACGAACATCGCCGGCGGCGGCAGCGCTGACTGCCGTGCGCCTCCACAAGAATGTAGCCAGAGGTGGCGGCGCGGCTAGAGGACGACAGTCTATGAGAGCGTACTGTGGGAGAGAGAGGATCGTCGTGCGTCCCCTCGATGAACCGCAGCACCGACGTATCGGTGGAGCGGGGAGGGCAGCTTTGGTGGAGTGAATGGAGTGGAGGGGGATGGGGGGAGGGGTGTTTGGGGAATGTTATTGGCTAGTTGGCCGAAGGGCGGTT
>NC_057801.1:146519398-146539147 GCF_018294505.1 Triticum aestivum
TCACGTGGTGGGTGGGGGGAGATTGGTGCATGGTTGGTTTCTCCAAGTGCATTCCCACATGTCAGTGAAGAGGCAAACCGAAGTGCGTTCCGTTTGCGTGAGCCGTGTGCAGGACCGAACGTGTGTGGGGTGCAATGCGACCGCGACAGGAGTGTTGTGAGTGTACCACCTTTTTTCCTTTTAAACTAGGTGCTTCGCCCCCTCAAAAAAAATGTGTTGCTTCGCGCGATCCATTGATACTACTACTACTAGTAATCCGGTAATCCCGACTAAAACGGCGCGGCAAGGTCTTTTCCCGCGCGATATGCTGGGAGGTTGACTTAGTTGGGTTTTTTAGGACCAGTAATTCTACACCTACGTAATCCCATTTACGTAATTAACGCAATGTGAAACGTGTGAGCTGTTGATTGTAGATTGGGGGGAGGGAGGGGCCCACCACCATGAAAATCAGGGGAGGAGTGAGAGAGGCAATTTACGTTAACCCTTTCGTAGGTTCCCGTAGATGTAGAAAGATGTGAAATGCGTGAATGTGTAGTGGACGTACTATTGGAGTGCCTAAGATAATTTGTGTATGTATAGACCCTATGTGTTTATTTTACTTCGCATGTTAGATTTGTCTCGGTTCAATAAAAAGCAGAGTTGGTGATGATGGTGTGCCTGTCATCCGGCAATATAGGCCGTCCAATCTATATCTAACGGATAGGAAGGAAACTATGACAATTTACCCGCACTCATCTCCACATTTGTAGATAAGGCCTTCCCTCGTTCATCCTTTTATCCAACAAGATCTTGATGTTCCGTGCAATGCATGGGCATCTTGCTAGTACTCCTACAATATACTATATTATTGTGAAAGTTCATATACACCGGCCGAGATTAATGCAAACACGACAGATTTTCATTACATTTCGAACTTTTATAGGACAGAGAAATAAAAGAAACCTGACCCTAAACCTATCCTATGGTGGCGACCAACGTCCTCCATCTGCGATCTCTATGTATGGGGCGGGGTTCAAGACCCATGAAGTGAAGGTGCGGTCTCCGGCGAGGAAGAGTAGAACACGGGATACAAACCGGCCAGTTGGCACACCATGCCCTGCCGCCTCCCATGCCCTACTCATCCTCGGAGGAGTCCCCGACCTCGGCGGTGCCGGACGTTGGACGGCGGCAAGTAGGACGCGTGGGTGACGGTGCTCCCGTCGTCGGCCGCCAGCGTGGCCACCGCTTGTGCGGTCACGTCCGCGTTCGACTACGCCGCTATTGCGTCGCGAGAGGCGACTTGAGCGAGGGAGGCGACCTCAAGCTTCATCCCCAAAGGCAAGCTCTCCCACAGAGCGTTCACACCTGCGGTCATGGCGGATGTGGTGCCAGGTAGGAGGATGATGCGCTATGGTGTGGAGGTTAGCTGGGCGTTGCCGCTTTAAGTAGCGCATTCCGGTGAGGCCAAGCGTCCGGGTGCGTCATTAAGTCGCCGGAGTTGGTTCCTCGGGCACCGAGCCTCTTAACGATGACATACGAACGAACGGCATGAATGCGGGCAGCTGGCACCGGCTGGGAACGCACCGTGCAATGGCGCGAGGGATGAGGGTTTTGGTGTGCCAGGGTAGTCAGCTGCAGTCGTGGTTGGAGATGCCCTTTGCTCACATGCGATCCCCGCATGTCATTGAAAAAGCAAGACGACCCGGCATGGTCTCAGGTCCAGAGGATGCAGTTCACCATGCTACACCACTCCGCGGACGCGTCACGGCGCCCCGTGCATCCTCGACAAGCCGGGTGTTGGGGTGTGTTTGGATTGTGGCCAAAGTGCACCTTACCAAAATTTTGGTCATGACCCAAAGATTGGTCTTTGTTTGGATGGTTGCCATTTTTTTGGGCATGCCAATGAACTCTAACCAACTCTAGTTCATTTTTCTTGCCAATGTCGGCCAAATCATGGGCAACCAATACCTCAACCAAAATTTTGGTCATGACCCAAAGATTGGTCTTTGTTTGGATGGTTGCCATTTTTTTGGCATGCCAATGAACTCTTGCCAACTCTAGTTCATTTTTCTTGCCAATGTCGGCCAAATCATGGGCAACCAATACCTCAACCAAAATTTTGGCTACCCAATGCTTTGATGGGGCAACATTGGCACAAACCAAACATACTGTTGGTCGTGCCATAGCACTAACGCCACCCTCGGCACACGAAACCGACCGTGCCTAGCGACGATATGAGCGTGTCGCTCACCGCGGTCACCGTGTCCAGAGGCGGTGCTGGAGCTGCGCCCCGTTGTTGGCCCCAACGACCCACATGAACGGTTGTCGGCGGCGAGGAGGTCGTGGGCCAACTCCTCCATTGGACTAGTCTGCGCAACATCGTCCCGACGGGTGTGCCCCACATGTCGGTTTCCCTATTTTCCCGGCTATATTCGAGCGTCAGTGCTCCGCGTTGCGCATTAGACCTTTCACTATGTAGGCCAAGCGAGACAACTTATTGTTTATTTGAGCCGTTCAAGTATAATCATGTGGTGTTTGCTTATTTCTCATTCCTTTCCAACCCTCTTCTCCATCAATCATGTCGCCCTCCAGTCGAGTCCATCCTCCCGCATGCCTCATTTGAACATTCCGCCGAGTATTATTCGCATGTACCCACCCTAGTCCTCTTTCAATAGATCTCTGGACCCCAGATGAAATCAAGAGGGAACGAGTGGGGGCACGTGATACCTAAGGTGGATTCAAAATTTTGAACCGGCGATCATAGCATCCGCAAATCATATATAAAGGATATTCAATGTTTGTTTTGTTTTTTAACGTACAATATACTCCCTCCTATCCTTTCTAGTTTACATATAAGTTTTATGTGTAGTCAAAGTATCTCTACTTTGATCAAGAAGGTATCAACATTCAAAAACGCCCAATCAATATTGTTAGATTCGTACGTACTCCTAGATTTGTACTCGAGATGGTTTCCAATTTGACTATTGACAAGATTAATAGTACATGAGATGTATAATGTGAAAATTATATCATTGGAAACTCCTTTCACATACAAATTTGACTGTATGCTTTGTGTAAGTTGCATGTCATATATTATTACTCTAAAATTTGGTCAAAGTTAGCGTCGAAAAACGCATTAGGCCCTGTATAGTAAATGGAACGAGGGAGTAGTAGTGGAAGTGGATCCTCTGACGTAGGTATCCCTGCCTTACCCTCCCTTTCGGTCACTTACTGTCGGACCCCATGCTTGCTAGGCCTCGCATGTCAGTTACTCAATGGGTCCGGCCACGTCAGGGGATCCTCATCCGTAATATACTCCCTCTGTTTTTATTTCCTCCGCATAAAACGGAGGGAGTGGTAGTATAATAAATGACGCGGGCGGGGGAGGGGGACAGACGTCGGTTTGCTCTCAACTGCGGTCCCACAAGCGAGCAAAAACGCAAGACGAAGCGTGTTCCATTTGGTGAGCGACGTGGAGGGTCTAGCGTGCTGGGCTGCAATGCAAACACGACAAGAGCGATGTACAGTCAAAACCGATTGACCGATCGTCACCGGAACCACTATTCACACCAGAACCTTCGCTGCTCGGCCTATGCCGGCCATTGCCCTAAAACGTAAAACCACACCAAATCTCCAGCCCATTCCCCCACCTTTCGATCCCCTAGCCCGCATCAAGCGTCCCCTAGTTCGCCGGAAAGCCATGGTGCGCCGCAAGATCACTTACTACAAGATGCTGACGCCGGAGCACCGCGCAGAAATTGCAGCAGCAGTCGACACCACAGACCTCCGTTCCCAAGCTCGCTTTGCGGCGGGCCAATCCCCGAGTTCTCTAGAGCCAAGCTACGAGGAGGAGGAAGCCGATCCAATGTTCATGGAGGAGGTCGCGGTGCAGAAGGCCTCCGATGGGTATGAGACGATGGACATCAACTTCGTGCCGGCGTCTGAGTCCCCCATGGTGCAGGTGGGCCAGCGGTTCAACATGGCGATACTAAAGGAGGACCGGGAGCCAGAGGATCAACTCAACGCGGAGCGCACGCATGCCGCTGCCATCGAGGCTCTCCTACAGGCGGAACGGGATGTCGTGGATGTGAACCGGGCGGCGGAGGCTCAACTTGAGGCGGAGCACGCGGATGCCGCTGCCATCGAGGCCCTCCTGCAGGTGGAACTGGACGTCCTGGACTTGAACAGCCCGGCAGAGGCTCGACTTGATGCAGAGCGCGTGGATGCCGCTCTCATCGACGCCCTCCTGCAGGCGGAACCGGACATCCTGGACTTGAACCGAGCGGCGGAGGCTCGAATCGACGCAGAGCACGCGGATGCTGCTACCATCGAGGCCCTCCTACAGGCGGAACCGGACGTCCTCAACTTGAACTGGGCTGTGCTCTTGTCCATGCAGAGCGCTCGCACGCTCCGCTTGAACGAGTAGCTGGAGGCCGAGGACAACCATGGTGCGGAGACACACGTCGGCAGCTACGACTGGTTCGCGCCGGCAGCCAAAGATGTCGAGGCCGTCTCTTTCCGCGAGCAGTGATAGTTTTTCTTTATGTTGTTGTTTTTATGGATCTTTTGCTATGTAAAAACTTATATTTGTTATCCAAGTCTCCTGACTTCGGTCAGTCTACCATTTCAGGAGGTTGGATGAATATCCTACGTCTCCTAACCCTTCTTTCCTTCTTCCTCACCTCTTCTTCTTCCCCAATAGACCACTGCACGGGCCGTACGGATAATCCCCAACATGCGGTTGGATAAACATACTCTATGAATGAAAATTATGTGTCAGCGATAGGATGGATGAGTTTGGTTTGTTCACATGCGACAACACGTGTCAGTGAGGGTGCATTCCCTTGGTTGGGTTTGCGGCGTGCAGGAGCGACTGTGTGAGGGTGCGGTGCGACCGCGGAGTGCAGGAGCGATCGTGTGAGGGTGCGGTGCGACCGCAACAGCCGTGCACAAGTGTACCTCCTTCTCATTTTGAAAACTTTAGGCAAGCTTGGCAAAAATGTGTGGTGAAGTTTGGCAATGCAAGTCCTAGACCCAAACAGGATAAGTACGTATGTACTAGGAGTACTAGTGTTAAAAAAGAAAGGTGGGGTTTTCCTTCGCGGGATTTAATCGATACAAATCCTCGTTTCACGTGTCAATTAATGTGTATTTTTTTATCCAAAGACCAAAGAGCTAACCATCTCACTCCTCATCGCTTGATTAATGCAGCGCCATGCAAACCAACCTTCTCACTTCCGCATGCATGCAGGGGATATTAATGTCCTTGGTTGCTAACCCCATCAATTTTGCCTCGATTAGTGTTAGTGGCCCTTTGCAAATTGTAATTTTGATATACTGGCCTTGTGTACAAAAAAATGGAGTTAGTAACTATATTTGACTTCCTTCCCCATTGCGGTGACGTCGATGATATCTTTTTTTTATGGTTTGGCGAAGTGCGTTCGACGGAGAACACCATTGAGGGAGACCACGGTAAGTCGTTCGCAAGTGCCGCCTGCAAGCCGAGACAACCACCTTATTTGCATCTAGGAAGTCCGTTGAACCGAAGGACTAGTACTACTAGGAGTACTAGTGCGGTGAGATGGTTTCTCGAAGAAGACGATGGAGAAGCGGAGTCAACGAAGAGTGAAATGATGGTTGCTTCATCCGTGCTTTTGTGATTTGATGCCTCACTTCTTTGTGATTTGTGATAGAAGGGACAGGGGAGTAGACTCTATGCTCTATACTGTACTACATGCGTCCAAGCATGGGATAAAGAGGAGAGACGTTGCATTTTTCTATTCCTTCAACCAATCAATCAGGGAGCTTCGGTTCCATCTTTTTGGCTTTGGCAACACTGTCCACAATGGTTCCCACGATGCCAAAAGCTATTTTCACATTTGGCTACACATTGTGGATGCCCTTAACCGTACCACTTGGTTTTGCTCCTGTGTGCTATCTATACAAATCTCAATTATATTGATCTCAAAAATTATAGAATCAAGATTAGTAAAAAGGAGGTGATTCTGCCGCGCGGATGGCGGGGGAGGTTTCTTATTTTTGGAGGACTTGTCCTGGCGGTTTGCTAACATGCGGTCCCATGTGTCATTGCTTTACCAAGCCGATCCGCGTCCCACATGAGGCAAAAAAACGACAGAAGCAACACGTGGTTAAGTTGAAGAAGATGAGGGAGAAGCGGATTCAGAAACTAGTGAAATGATGGTTGCTTCGTCCCTCCAACTTCTTTTTTAGAATTATTACTTCATCCCTCCAACTTAATTGCGGGAAAGGTGCAGCTTTGTGAGTTGATGCCTCATTGCTCATTACTACGTCAGCGCCATGACTGGGGTGCTTCACCCCGGCTGCTCTGCACTGTATTCCGGTATGACACGTGGACCCGGTAGCTTGATGTCCCACATGTCGGCGAAAGGGACTAGAACATTTATGGAAGCGAGCGCTCCACTCTTACGACGGAGGAGTAGGCGACACGACGGCCCAGTGAACTGTCACTTGTATTGTATAGTACTATAGTTTTGCTGTTTCGCACGATCCATCGATACAAATCCGATTAAACAGGAATGGGCGAGATTTTTCCTGCGCGGTAGATGATACTGGCCATACATTTCAAAGGCAATTTTAATGTATGCAAACTGAATAATTATAAGTAACAATATGATATCTAGTAAAACTAAAAACACATATGATTTATTGTGTTAGAGTGTAGTATAGTGCTATAACATGCGAGAACGTGTCGAGATGTAGTTTTGGAGGGCCTACAGAGAGAAAAGCGTAATACGGTCACTGAACTTCAGAATAAGTTGATTACGGTCACAATATACGTTTTGCGGTGATTATACGGTCACTTGCTCACGGTTCAACATTGGATTGCACTCTGTTGACCGGCCAAATAGTCTGCGTGGCGCCATGTTGACTAGTTATATTGACCACGTTCCTTGTGGGTGCCACCTGTCAGTTCGCATAGGGAAAAGGTCAGATAAACACAAATTTCTGCAGTCACGACAAGGCTCCAACCCGTGCGCGGGAATCACCTGGTTGTGTATGTGTCTGTCAGGGCCTGATGTGTGTGCATGCACGTGTAGGTTGAGCACTTGAGCGTGAGAGTGTGTGTTGGTCGTGTGGTGTAATGGTGTGTGCATGCATGCGTGCGTGTGTGCGTGTGAGTGTTGCGTGCGTGCGTGGCTGCGTGTGTACGTGTGAGTGTTGCGTGCGTGCGTGGGTGCACGTGTTTGTGTGAGTGTTGCGTGGATGCAGTTCGTGTGCATGCGTGCGTGTGTGTATAATCACCACACCATCTCATGTGTGTTAAAACAGATGGCTCAGCATACCAATACAAGGCCACCTTGTCCGCTGTGCCCGCGGTCATGACTTCGAACCACCGTCCAAATATTTTTTTGTTTGTTTTCATTCTTACTAGCAAGATGCCCGTGCGTTGCACGTAACATCAAGATGCATTTGTATGACTTTTTTATCTTGTGAGAGAAAAGGATGAATGAGGGAAGGCCTTATTTGCAAATGTGAAGAGGTGTGTGGGTACCTTTTTGCAAAATTTCCATAGTTTCTTTCCAATCCGTCAGATATAAATCGGACGGCCTATATTGCAGGATGGCAGGCACACCATCATCACCAACTCAGTTTTTTATAAGAGTGTATATTTTATGTATTTTATAAGAGTGTAGATGTAGAGTAGATACAAGTCGACAGGTGGGCACGATGGTAGTGAGATAATGTGATGCAACACTAGAGGTGCCACGTGGAGCATTTAACTGGTCAACTTGTCATGTCATGAGCAAATATAGAGTTGTACAGTGAGCCCGTGACTGTATAATAACCACTAAACATAAATGGTGACCGTAATGAGTGGATTCTAAAGTCCAATGTGCATATTGTGTTTTCGCTTCAAATACAATGATCGTCATTGCATATATCGCGACGTACTCCTCCATATAACTTTGTAATGTTGTATATATGTAGAAACTCTAAAATAATTTTTTGGCCACACTTTATTCAAAAGGAATGTTGTATGCGAAATAAACGTGAAGAGAGGGCTTTTTAGATCAATGGGGGATGTGATGTAACATGTGTGAATGTGTAGTTGATGCATTTGGCAGGGCCTAGAGAGGTATGTGTGTGTATTACATATTCGAGAGAGGCATGGATAGAGGGACCGACGGGGGTGGGGGGGAGATAGCATGAGAAATGAGAGTGGTCTAGAGAGAGAGAGAGAGAGAGAGAAATATGACGTCACCACGATAGATTCCATTCCCTTGAGTGTGTATATGCAAGGGGGGAGGGAATAGAGGCACCAGGAGAAATTTTCTGTGTGTGTGGTGTTTGTGTTGGTATGTGTGGGTGTGAGAAGATAATGAGACGTGGGAGCAGAGGGTGTGTCACCGCGTGAGGTCCGGTGGGTCGAGGTGAGGCACTTCATTTGGTTCCATCCTATGCCACATTGGTCGGCCCGTGACGCATTTAGGAAGACCCATGGATGACTAGTCGTACAAGAAAAACATAGCAGAATTGTGAAGGACTCTGTGTCCACTGACAAAGCCGGCTAGGATTTGTAACCCTAGGTTCTCGGACTAAGGTAACCCCTTTATCTCTGATATTACTATTCATCCAACCTAACTTTAAGGGGCATCCTACAAAATGCTCTGCTAGAATCATACTCGTCGATTAGGAAGAGAGGTGTGAGACAATGCGTGAGAGAAAGGCCTAAAGATAATGTGCGTACATGAGACACGTAGGCAGGTCCATGTATATAGAAAGGGTCGATGGGGATTGTGCATGTGTATGTTTGCGAGAGGAAGAGTGCTTGTGATAAAGGTTAGTGAAAACAGTTGTAAATGGTTATGAGAGGGAGGGAGGGTAATATCTAGAGCATGTGTGCGAGAAAGACACCTCGGGAGAGAGTGTGTGAGCATGTGTGAGAGACCACCGATGGAGAGTGAAACTACACGTAAAAGACTGCTGTACACATTGATTAAAGATATAAATTTTATCCAAATATTAGGATGGGATCATGATATTTGCAATTCGCGTAAGGAGCGGTCATTGATCCATTAGACATCTAGATTCTCTCGAATTTGAGCATGTATACGTTATTATTCGACACAATTGTCCACATAGTTAGTATTTTGAACTCCAGACAATGGATGGCTTTAGCAGTCGAATATAAATGTGAGTATAGTTCATGTTGTGTGTGTAAAGCACATTATACATACGAAAGTTACACAATGAACATTATAAATAGCTACCTATGAACTAGCATACATTTGAATTCAACTTAAGGTGGTTTAAAAAAATCGAATTCAACATGAAGTCCATTCAATTATTTGAATTTGATATCATGGCATTTGTAAACCATACCTAAATTATGGGGGCACCAATCTTTGCTCTGATTTTGTACATAGTAGCATATGTAGTCGTGTACAAAATAGATTCAAATTTAGCTCCTCCATTCCAAAATAATCGTAGTTATAGGATTTTCAAGTGTCAAAATTTCAAAAAGAAGCGGATAATTTAATGAGTTTTCAAGCATACAAGGTCAAATATAACATTGTCTATTTAGGTCAATCCTCATAGTTCAAGAGTACTCTAAATGTGAATGCTTGTGTTTCAAAATTTCGAACGAAGCGCCAAAAGAGCCTCTACTCGCCCGAAACCGTGTGTGACCAATGTTTGGTAGTACAAGGAAATTACTTTTCTAATAACTCCGACCCGTGAAACCTACCGACCCGACGTCCAAAGGTCTAAACCGGGGTAGGTTTGTAGCTTCATCTAGACACCACGCAACCGCCTCCGAAAAACATTCATACACAATGGCCGCCTAAGCACACATGCGCGCAGCCTAAATCGCTCCCGCCCACTATTTGGGACACCCGGGATTACCATCCTACCCCCGACCCGCAGTAGGTCCAAAATTTAAGAGGGGGGCAAAGTTTGTACTTTCTCAAATTTCAAACAAGCGCATCCCATCTTGTGTTCAAAAAAGCCAAAAACAAGCGCATCCCAGACTGGAACATGGTTCCCCCCGCCCGTCCGATTCCCCATTCATACTCCATGGGCACCAAAACTACCTCTCCACCAGCCACGAAACCATGGTGTCCTCCGTCGGCCACCCCATCCCACCCATCAACCGCCACCCTCCTCCATTACCGGAGCCGATACCCCGATGTCGTCATCCACCGCAACCTCATCTGCAACGCCCTTCACGGCTAGTAGTTGAAGCCGAGGCCGAGCCGTCCGTACCCGAGCTAGTTCAACCACGCCGTCCTGTGCCTCACCGCTGCCGCTCCAACTTCGCCACCCTCCACCGCACCGAAGCAGTTCCTACTACGCCGCCCTTCACCGCTTCGGATCTGCTTCCCCTCCGCCGACATACGGCCACGGCAACACAATCACAATTTGGCCATGGGTTCGTCCAAACCTGCACCCTCCAGAACATCGGTTTCCCCGGTGAAAAGAAGAAGATCGGCGCGACGAGGTGACCACACTGGCAATCGAAAAAGGTACTCCTCTTCCCTTATTCGTGCAAATCTTACTTCTCTGCTTGCACGGTATTCATCCCACAGAAGACACTAGTTGACTGCTTCTTCTTGATACTAGATGTTCCTAGTAACTCGCGATGCACAAGGTTTCTCCTCATATACTATTTCACCTTAGCTAGAGGTCCGTTGCCCCCCTGAATTTCAATTTCTGGCCAGTTGATTCCCAATTAACGAAAGCATTCCCCGGTGTAACAGGCGCTAGTACGCCTATTACGCCGGGGAAGCAGCGCCTTAGTGTTTATCTTAGGTACGTGTGCGGCCTAGAGCTAATGGCGCCCGATTTGGAGGTCGGACGGGATTAAAGAGATGGCCTGGGGGCGTTGCCAAGCACGGCGGTGGTGTGAGGTCGAGGGGAGGGCGGGGAGGCGGAGGCAGGGGTCCGGGCCGATGGTCGCTGGCGGTTCAAGAAAGATCATCAACAGTGACTGGCGGGAGGCAGACGAAGGCCATCTGCCTGTTCCTTATAGATCGGACGGTTCATAAAAAAAATCGACTGACCTATTTATTTTTAGTCGACTGTTATCTTAGATATGACCACATGTGGTGGTGTGTTGGAGGAGTACCTGCATTTCCTGTGCTCATATATTACAAAATCATACGGAGTAGAATCTAATTTTGTTTGCCATGCAATGTTGTAGAGCTATCATATGTCTCCTGTCATTTATTTTTCAGCCACCTGCTATCTGCTACTTTTACAGTGCACTAGTTCTGCACACACTTCACACATACCCTCACTATTGTGTTTTTATGCAAGGGTATTTCAGAGTCTGCCGAAAGAGAAGCAGCAAAGAAAAGAGAGAAGTCACGCCAGCTTTCTTCGCGGGTATGCACGACACGTTATAACGCTATAAAGGGTGCAGTGTCAGCAGATGGAGACAGTAAACGTAGCTCTGGAGTTGATGACCTCGCTCGCAATGAACCACCATCCCAGGTGCTTGCTTTAACTTCACGGTGTCATATGTGGTTGCATGTTCCATATGGTGTCTAGCTTGTATTCGAAAGGCCGAAGTCGGTCTGATAAGGAAAGCTATTTTTTTACATGAACCCCCATCCCGTGAGCACCAGAAGAAAAATATCTAGTCAGGGCACTGGCCGAGCCAGTGACAAGCCCAACAAAGATAGGCATCACCTGGAAACCAACTAAAAAGTTACGATGGTGGCGAAGCAGCCCGCTTCCCACCAGACTCTCAGGTCCTAGATGATCATGCTCACCACTCCAGCCGGATGTCTAGCTTGTATTGCTTCCAATTTGGTTAAATTGCATCTGCTTAGCTTACACATTATACCTTTGAATATGACATGCCTTTTTGTTTTTGGTACATACTAGTACATCTGTGTATTAACCATGTTCTTACATCAAACTAATGTTCTTGTGTATCCCTCATCAATCACTTACGACAAGGCAGGCAGGAAAGAGGACTACTCCTCATTTAAAGAACGCAACGTCAGCCTCCCGACATGATTCTCAAGAAACAGAAATTCTATATGAAGATAGTGAACGTAGCTCTGTAGTTGATTAGAACATTTCCCCAACACTAGCATCGCAGGTGCTTGCTCTAACTTGGCAGCGGGATATGTGGTTGCATGTTGCATATGGTGTATAGATTGTAATTCTTCCAATCTGCTTAAACTGCATGTGCTAGTCTGCTTAGCTTATACATTATACCTGTTAATGTGACATGTCTTCTTGTATTTAGTACATAGTACATCTGTCTATTAAGCATGTCCTTACATAAAACTATTGTTTTTTTGTATCCCGCATCAATCAATATGACAAGACACCTTTAGTATAAGCAGTGCGATATTAGTTGCTGCTTTCATATGATTTATAGCATGCGCTGCTTCTAATTTGTTGAAATTCCATTTATGATGGGACGCTTTCAACTTGGCGGAGTTATCTTGGTTGCATCTTTCATGTGGTGTCTAGCTTGCATTGCTTCTTATTTGCTAGAATGGTTTCTGCTTAGTTTACACAAACAGTTGTGAACATGCCATGCCGTCCTGTTTTTCGTACATATTCCATCCTGGTATCATGTGTTTGCCTTACATCAAAGTAGTGATTGTCAGTATCATGCATGAATGAGTTCTGAAGAGAGAATTTTATTGCTTTTTCTTGTCGGTTTTACTTTACAATTCAAAATCAATAAAGCGGAAGGAAGTTAGCAAGGCACTGGATAAAGGTGCTCCTTCTGAACGGAGGGCCTCTACAGTTTCTACTCCTCCACACCCCAAGATGATTTCCAAGACAACACATGCATAGACACTCAACAAAGTTGTGTTTATGATGAGCACGTCTCCCCTAGTGCACCATCACTGGTGCTCCCTCTAACTTGGCACTGTTATATGTGGTTGCATGTTCTATGTGATGTCTAGCTTGTATTGCTTCTAATTTTGTTGAATTCCATCTGCTTACTTTACACATTATACTTGAATAAGACACGTGTTCCTGTTTCTAGAACATACAATATCTGTCTATTTCACCATGTTCTTACATCAAATTACTACTATTGTGTAACCTGCAACAATCACTTATCATAAGACATGTTTGACTTCGGAGTGTGATATAGGTTACATCTCACATTCTTTTCTAGCTTGTACTACTAATTTGTTGAAATGGCACTTATGACGAGACAATTTTAACTTGGTAGAGTGATATTCGTTGCATCTTTCATATGGTGTCTAGCTTTCATTGCTTCTAATTTGTTGAAATGCATTCTCCTTAGTTTACACATCATAAGCTGTGAATATGAAATGTTGTGAATATGCAATGGGACTAATGACGAGAGACCTCTAACATGGTAGTGTGATGTTGTTTGCATCTTGCATATGATTTATTTCTTGTACTGCTCCACATTTATTTAAACGCCATTTATGATGAGACACTGTTAACTTGGCAGAGCGATATTTGTAGCATCTTTCATATGGTGTCTACCTTCCATTGCATTGCTTCTAATTTGGTGAAATGTCTTCTTCTTAGTTTACACATCATAGTTCTGGTTAGCTCTTCCGTCCTGTTTTTCATACATATTACATCCTCCTATCATGTGGTTGTCTAACATCAAAGTTTTGTTCGTCTGCATCACGCATCAATTTGTTCTGAAGAACTAAATGGTATTCGTTTTTCTTGTCGGCTTGACTTAACATGGCACAGAGAAAGAGGAAGAAACACAAAATGGCAGGGAATCAGAAGCGGATGAATCCTGCAGATTCTGCTGGTACTGATGGTGCAATAGAAGGTCAAAGTCTAGTGGAAAAATCTACAAATACGCCATCCCATGCTACACGAGTTGCAAAAAAAGCATAACAGAAACAAATAGCTGCCACCAAACAAGCAGAGACAACCCTAGTTCTTGCAACACCTACCACAGTACTACCAGCTGCATGACTTACTCGTGCGTCAACTGAGCTAGCAACACGTTCCCAAGCTCCCTTGCCACCTGACAATACTTCCAAGCACTCTTGACACAAGACAAGTTGGCAATATCAGATGAACCTTGTGAGCTTCAACAGCAAGAAGGTAGTTGCTAGAGTCAAGTTACAGTTGCATGCTTCTTTATATGTAGTCTCACAGTTTGATGTACACTAACACTTCCTATGTTCGTTGTTGGATTAGCACCTAGGCGCAAGAGGAAACAAACATCAGGGATATTGCTTGATAGGTTACCTAAATCTAGAGGAGGAAGAATGGAGATCCGTTTTGAGGCAGGTTTAAAAAGGCCGTGATGCTACAGAGTCAGCCAAGTTAGTATCAGAGGCAGCGGTTGCTGTTAGGTGTCATGTACGTATCCTCCCAACATGGATTCAGTACAGGAATGAAAAAGACAAAACCCAGTTCAACACCTTCCTCGACCATTTATTTGTAAGTATGGTTATGTATGGAAACTAGTAATATCGTCTTGCTCTGTCCGATACTTTCTAGGTTGCTGATAATGAGACTCCCATAAGTTTCAACAGATGAGGTTCAAGTTGGATAGCCAAGATGATGCAACCAGACAAGCTTGCACCCATGTTTTCAAGTCTGCTCTGCGGCAGTATCGGTATATCTTGAGGAAAACTCACTTTGAAGGCAAGGCTAACATGAACTTTCCCAAACATCTCTAGTGGAAAATATATCGGATGAAGACTGGAGGGGCCTTGTTAAACACTGGTCTAATCCGAAGTATCATGTAGATTATATATATGTGATCAGATCACATGTTCAAGTCCTATTTACGCATGTTCCACACAAATCTATCTTCTTGTAGGTGAACTGTTCAAAGAACAAGGCCAGCCGTACGAAAGTGAAATTCCAACAGACGACAGGATCTCGTAGCTATATTGCACACTGCGAGGCTCTTGTAATTAGCTGCTGTTTCACTCTTTTCGCTGTACCATATTATTAGATCTATATTGACTTATTCGAAATGCAGAGGAAATCCCGCAAGGACCAAAAAGTACCTGAACCAAATGCTGTGGTAATCTTCAAGGACTGTCACACCAGCAAGAAGGGCATGGCTACACCAGTCAAAGCCACTGTTGTAAGTCCTTAATCCTCATGCCTTTTAACTACTACTTACTCTGACTTGTGCCTTGAACTACATGGTTTGCAGCTAATGTCTATTAATCTTTTCAATTTTATACACAATTATCTTAGCGTATCATTGCACCTTACAAGGTTTAAAAGAGAGGAGTGATGTTCCTTTGATCTTGACCCATAATCTAGTTCCATGCTGGACTTTCCCACACAATGTTACAATTTCATGTTTGTTTGTTCTCAGTTGTTTCGTGATATGAATGATGTCATACTATGCTTATCGTATTATAAACTTCGTCTCTTTATCCTTAGCCCTCAATACAATGTGAAAAAATAGAAAATACATTAGTGATCGTACATGGTCATATGTTTGGAACCTGGTTTTATTATGTACTTTGCAATAAAATACAGCTAATATTTTACATGGGTTCACCAGAATAAGTTCTGTATATAGACCAAAGCTATTTTGTTTGGTTTTGCTGCCTCCTTAATATCTTCTATTCTGGTACTACTAATGTAAAACCTCAACTTTTCAGCGAGCTATGAAAAAAATGGTGGAAACGCCACCTTCTGAAGGTGGCAAGGCAACTATAACCACAATGTCAGCTCTTGCTGCAGTGGGTCAGTACCTGTCCACTAACAGTGCCAAAAGCACGTTCCTTCGTAATACTGGGTTGGTTGTTAAGGCAATATCGTCCAAACTGTCTCATGATCAAGATATGCAAGCTCAAAGCAATGTTGTATCTGCGCTCCAGACACAAGTCCATTCCCTAACAGAGACCCTTTGTGAAACAAGGAGAGACATTGTTCGATGTCTTCAAGATATGCATGGTTTTGAAAGCAGACTATGAGACATTTGCTATGTTGTTCAGGAGCCTAGGGGAAATGAAGGCGAGGGTTATGGTGCTCCATCGGACAATACAACATGAAAACGTAACAGTCAGGTCAAATGAACCGAGCTTCTGAACTTCTAGTGGTGCATTTATCTGCTAGACTGTTAAGTTTTATGCCAACCTTCCTTTTGTTATATAGTTGTAATTTGTTTTGGTGCGATACAAAATTTATTCTTAACCTGTAGCCACCGGCTGAAGAAAAGAACAAGCCATTTTTGTATAGTGTAGGGTGTTCCCTATATTGCACTGGTGGCGATCTTTGATGCCGAGTGGATGTAATCTGTGCAATCACCTTAATAGCCTGGCGTTAGTTTCAGCCTTATTTATTTCCTAGTCTTCTTTTTCCCTGGTTTGCTAGTGGCCACAACTACCATGGGCCATATAAGGGCCGTAGGATCCATGGGTCTCCTACGGGCCATAGGACCCATGGGTCTCCTACGGGTCATCGATAAATGGGCCTCCAACAGGGCCGTAGAACCGGTCGGCCTCGGGCTGTCGGATAAATGGGTCTACATGGGCCGTAAATGGGCATAATTGGTATTGGCCCAACATGGTAACGGGCCGTTAACAGGCCGTAGGATAGCAAAGGCTTAATTCGGTCACACGCATAACAAGTCGTTAATGGGCCAGAATATAGGACGGGCTGGAAACGGCGCAACGGGTTAACAGGCCAGAAACAGGCCGACTCTTGCCATGGGCTGAATTTGGCCCATTAGGGTAACAGGCCAGTAACGGGCCGACTCTTGCCATGGGCCGAATTTGTCCCATTACAGGAACAGGCCAGAAACAGGCCGACTCTTGCCATGGGCCGAATTCGGCCCATTAGGGTAACAGGCCAGTAACGGGCCGACTCTTGCCATGGGCCGAATTTGGCCCGTTAGGGGAACAAGCCAGTAACGGGCCGGAAGTAATCGAGGGCCGAAAAGGAGCCCAAGAACGTATGGGCCGTCAATAGGACGAAAGCTAACACGGGCTGGAATGGCCTATGTAAATCACGGACCGTTAATGGGTACAAAGAAAATGACAGTTCATTATGGGCTAGAATCACCGTGGGCCTGTAAAGGGCCAAAAGATACGAAGGCCTCATATGGGCCGAAAGACGTCGCGGGCCATAAATGGGCCGAAAGTGAAATGGGTTGGTGTTATATTCGACAGCCCAGATGACGTTGTTGGGCCAATTTCCTTCAGGGCCTAACGGGTCGTGAGTTAACGGGCCGTAAAATGGGCTATTTGCGAAGAGACCGTTAACAGGCTTTTCATGGGCCAGCCCATTAACTTTTGACCAAGTCAAACGGGCCGGCTTTGTAAGCTAAATGGGCCAGTGGTGGGCCGTGGTACGTGTCGACATATCATAGGTGCCTATCTGACCCATTGAGGAGCTGACACGTGTTTCGTCCGGCCAATAAGAATTTTACATGTGGAAATTTCCCATTGGTCGGGGCTGTTAACGGGTTATCAGATCCAAAACCCGACCTGATAGCTTAACGGCGTTCCATTATGATGGATGCCACGTGTCGGCCACCCTTGACGAAAGCACTTCTGTGACGTGCTATTTATCATCATGGAAATGGACACTTCCATGATGATAATTTTGATAATGTCATGGAACACTTCTACGACAACACATGTATGACTATCTTGATTATGTCATAAAATCGTCATGGATGTACATGCATGACAAAAAATGCGACCTACTGTGACAAACACGTATCATCACGGAAGTGTATTTTTTTGTAGTGCCAAGGCCTCTCCGATGAGTTGTGAGTAGTTTACCACAGACCTTCGGGTCCATAGTTATTAGCTAGATGACTTCTTATCTCTCTTTGATTCTCAGTACAAAGTTCTCCTTCCTCTTCTTGGAGATATATTCGATGTAACTCTTTTTGCAGTGTGTTTGTCGAGATCGGATGAATTGTGGGTTTATGATCAAGTTTATCTATGAGAAATATTTGAATCTCCTCTGAATTCTTTTATGTATGATTGATTGTCTTTGCAAGTCTCTTCGAATATCAGTTTGGTTTGGCCTACTAGATTGATCTTTCTTGCCATGGGAGAAGTGCTTAGCTTTGGGTTCAATGTTGCGGTGTCCTATCCCAGTGACAGCAGGGGTAACAAGGCACGTATTGTATTGTTTCCATCGAGGATAAAAAGATGGGGTTTATATCATATTGCTTGAGTTTGTCCCTCTACATCATGTCATCTTGCTTAATGCGTTACTCCGTTCTTATGAACTTAATACTCTAGATGCAGGCAGGAGTCGGTCGATGTGTGGAGTAATAGAAGTAGATGCAGAATTGTTTCGATCTACTTGTTGCGGACGTGATGCCTATATACATGATCATGCCTAGATATTCTCATAACTATGCACTTTCCTATCAATTGCTCGACAGTAATTTGTTCACCCACCATAATACTTATGCTATCTTGAGAGAAGCCACTAGTGAAACCTATGGCCCCCGGGTCTATCTTTTATCATATAAGTTTCTATCTACTTTTATTTGCATCTTTTATTTTCCAATCTATATCATAAAAATACCAAAAATATTTATCTTATCATATTATCTCTATCAGATTTCACTTTCGCAAGTTACCGTGAAGGGATTGACAACCCCTTTATCCGTTGGTTGCGAGGTTCTTGTTTGTTTGTGTAGGCGCGTGGGACTTGGGAGGAGCCTCCTACTGGATTGATACCTTGGTTCTCAAAACTGAGGGAAATACTTACGCTACTTTGCTGCATCACCCTTTCCTCTTAAAGGGAAAAACCAACGCATGCTCAAGAGGTAGCAGTCGTCATGTTCATGGGGAGGCAACGAAATGCGTCGTGTTCATCGGGAGGCAATGGAACACATGTTGTTCATCGGGAGCCAACCGGCTTGGATGGAACAGCCGATGGAAATGAGGTCTAGCATAATGCAGAACGGAGGAAACGGCCTTGTGTTCGACCAGACACGGTCGAAACGGGATCATGTTCACCGGGAGGGGTCTGGCATACCGCAAAACAGAGGAAAGGGACTTCTGTTGGACCTCCTACGGTTGAAACGAGGTCCTTTTGATCAGAAGGGGTGTGGCATACCGCAAAACGGAGGAAACAGACTTGTGTTGGAGCACTACGGTCGAAACGGGGGTCCTGTTCATCGGGAGGGGTGTGGCGTACCGCAAAACGGGACTCCATGGGATACTGTTCATCTCCACCGTCAACCTCCTCCAGCCTCCACGGGCTAGTGTTCATCCAACGTCGACCTCCTCCAGCCTCCACCTGCGAATGTTCATCCACGGGCTCCTGTTCATCCAACCTCCACTGCGCGCTCCTCCACCGGCTACTATTCACCCAGCCCTCTCCACGGGGTCCTGTTCAACACCCCTCCATTGGCTACTGTTCGTCCAGCCCTCCACCGGCTACTAGTCAACCAGCCCTCCATCGTTTATTGTTCAAACTTCCCACCACGGGGTCCTATTCATCCAGCCCTCCACGGGGTCCTGTTCATCCACGCCCAACCAACTCGATTGATTGGGGTCCTGTTCATCCAGCGGCAACACCACGGGGTCCTGTTCATCAAACCCCCACCAGGAAATGTTCACCCAAACCCCCCAACAACACTCACTGTTCATCAAGGGAAGGAGGCAGCACGTTCGATCGGCTTCAGTTAGCAGCAGTAGCGAACGAAGGAATCACTCGATCGCTCGGGTTCAGTAACGTGTAGCCAGCAGTGCAATCGCTCGGGTTCAGTTAGGCGAATGCCTCGCTCGGGTTCAGTTAGAGCCCAATGCCTCGCACCCATGCACGTACGTGTACGAGAGAAATGCGCATCGCTCGCCC
>NC_057801.1:146539558-146569304 GCF_018294505.1 Triticum aestivum
ATGCAGCTGCGTCTCCGTCCCGCCTAGGACGAGAAGCCCATTTTTTGTCATGATTTTTTGTCATAGAAGTAGGAGCCCACCACATCTACGATGATACCGGGTTTTGTCACAATAATCATCATAGAAGTGTCATAAGTATGACAGAAAAAATTTCGTTCGGCCCAAAATGTCATGGATGTGTCTTTCTTTTGTAGTGCATACTAATCAACGCTCAAATCCCTCAAAGGATGCTCATTGTACGTTAATACTACAAACTTAAAGTACTGCTGGTAATTTGCTCTAATATAACAAACTTAAACTACTTCTCACATGCTGCCATCGGGGCATGCTGGCTAGACGCCGGCGTTCTCCTTCCCGGCCTTGCAGGCAGCAGCCAACCGTGCTTTGATCTCCGCCAAGATCTCTTCATCACGGCGTGCAACCTCTTCTTTCTTGTGGTGGCGGGACTCTCTTTTCTTGACTGCTTTCTACCTTTTATGATCCTCCTGTGTGGCTTTGGCCACCTCTAGATCCACCGCCCATTCGGCCATGGTAGCCTCAAAGTCCACCCACATAACTTTGTGGCCACCGGCGGCGATGAACTCAGCATGGAGAGATGCCGTCGCTTCCTTACCATGTGTGCGGTCGCAGGCGGCGAGGAACGTGGCGCGGCAGGATGCCATCGCTTCCTTACCAGTTATTGTGCATCGCGGTGCCAGGAACCATGCTTGGAGAGAGCTCTGGGACGGAGGGGCCGGCAACCGTATAGTGTGGTGGTTTTTAAGAGCTCAACGACAAACGATAAAGGAAATTTGGCTTCCCTTACACTTTTGCTCGTTCATTATCACACACGGTTCATCTCGGTCGCTTCCGGAAACAGTGTGCGCTGAGGCTATTGTGTGTTACGCGTTATGATTGGCCGGAACCATAGCAACGCGGATTGCGCGTGTGCACCATAGGATGTGCCGCGATCAAACGACAATTCACGTCCCTCACATCACATCCATGCAGTTGTAACTGGATTGGATTTATATGTGCCAAATGCCTAGAAAATGCACATAATCCCTTAAATATGGTAAATGAGCTTGGAAAAATGCCAAATTTTAACACGGTGATTGCAGGGTGTATGTTCTTCATAGAAAAAAAACTCTAGGGCAAAAACAAAGAAAATTTGGATTCTCCTTCAATCTTGGTGATTTCCCTCTCGAAAGCATGGAACTTCCCCGGCGATGGTTTGATTTATGAAGGGCGTGCATGATGACATAAGCCAAACCTTATCAAACCTTATCAAATTTATGAAGGGTGAGGGCATACCATGGCACCATGCTAGGTATCATGTTTTTCAATCATTTATTTCATTTTTTCTATAGTTGAAAAACCAATAAACAAATGTTTATGGTTGACTATTGCCACACATTTCATCGAAATATTTGTCCATTCCTAGTAAAAGGGATGAGAATTTACTAAATGGCTCAAGCATCGTTTTCCAAACCTTTCTTGTGCACCCTTTCATGCACCGATTGTTTGAACTTGAATTATGTGCATTAATGCCTAGAAAATGCACACAATCTCCTAAATATGGTAAATGAACCAGGAAAAGTGACAAATTCGAACATGGTGATTTGCAGGGTGTATGTACATCTTAGAAAAAAACTCATGGATAAAGGACAAAGGAAATTTGGATCCCCCTTCAATCTTGGTGATTTTCCTCTCGAAACCATGAAACTTCCTTAGTGATCGTGCGATTTATGAAAGGCGTGCATGACAACATAAGGATAACATTCTCAAATTTTTACCAGGGCATGGTGGGGCCATACCATGGCACCACGCGAGGCATCATGGTTTTCAAGCATTTATTTCAATTTTTTATACCCAGTAAATGACGCGTTTATGGTTGACTATATATTGCCACTCATTTCATTGAAATATCTGTCCATTCCTTGTAAAAGGCATGAGAATTTACTAAATGGCACAACGATGGTTTTCCAGACTGTTCTTGTGAACCTTTTCATGCACCAGTTGTTCGAATTTGAATTATGTGCATTAATGCCTAGAGAATGCAAATAATCCCCTAAATATGGTAAATGAACATAGAAAAGTGTCAAATTTGAATGTGGTGATTTGCAGGGTGTATGTTCATCGTAGAAAAAAACTCATGGACAAAGGACAAAGGAAATTTGGATCCCCCTTCAATCTTGGTGATTTCCCCCTCGAAACCATGGAACTTCCTCGGTGATGGTTCGATTTACGAAATGCATGCATGATGACATAAGGATAACATTCTAAATTTTTTACCAGGGCATGATGAGGCTATACCATGGCACCACGCCATGCATCATGTTTTTCAAGCATTTATTTCATATTTTGTATAGTTGTTACTCAGTAAACGACGTGCTATTGCCACACATTTCCTAGAAATATCTGTCCATTCCTTGTAAAAGGCATGAGAATTTACTAAATGGCACGACGATGATTTTCTAGACCGATATTGTGCACCTTTTCATGCACCGATTGTTCGATTTGAATTATGTGCATTAATGCCTAGAGAATGCAAATAATCCCGTAAATATGGTAAATGAACACGGGAAAGTGTCAAATTTGAACGTGGTGATTTACAGGGTGTATGTTTATCGTAGAAAAGAACTCATGGACAAAGGACAAAGGAAATTTGGATCCCCCTTCAATCTTGGTGATTTCCCCTCGAAGCCATGGAACTTCCTCGATGATGGTTCAATTTATAAAAGGCGTGCATGACGACATAAGGAAATCATTCTCAAATTTTTACCAGGGCACGGCGAGGCCAAACCATGGCACAACGCCAGGCGTCATATTTTCCAAGCATGTATTTCATTTTTGTATACATTAATTCCGGGTTCGTTTGGCCTTTTTATACATTATTTGAATTTCTGGGCATTTAATGTGCATAATTCAAATTTGGACTACAAGCACATGCTCCAGTGCACCAAAGTTGGTTAAAAAATCACATGTGTGTCCTTGGGTGAATTTCTAGGTCCCATGCAAGAAATGAGAATGAAGTTCAAACATCTGGGCGTTGTGGCTCAGCCGGAAAGATTGAGAAACTTGGTTTTTTAATTCATGTAAATCCAAAACACGCCTGAAAATCATGAAACTTGGCATGGTAGCATGATATGGCACCAACATGCTGTGGTAATTTTTTGGCCGAATTGGGACAAGCTTTGGTATAAGCTGCTTGCAAACTGGAGCTTCTCTCAAGAAGGCTCATGGTTCCGAGAGGGAACGTGTCAACTCCGTGTGCAAAATGACATATGTACAAGGTACTGCCTTCTCCCGCCTTAATTTGTTTACACAGGTAGATTAGACCAAATAGAAGTATTGTGCTAAAATTTGGAATTATTCCGGGTTGGTTTGGCCGTTTTTGTACATTAACTGAATTTCTGGGCATTTAATGTGCATAATTAAAATTTGAACTACAAGCACATGCTCCAGTGCAGCAAAGTTGGTTGAAAAATCACATGTGTGTCCTTGGGTGAATTTCTAGGTCCCGTGCAGGAAATGAGAATGAAATTCAAACATCTGGGCGACGTGGCTCGGCCGAAAAGATTGAGAAACTTCGTTTTTTAATTCCTGTAAATCCAAAACATGCTTGAAAATCATGAAACTTGACATGGTGTCATGACATTGGCACCAACATGTTGTGTTAATTTTTCTGTCTGATTTGCAAAGGCGCACACATTAAAATTCGACAAAGTCATTTTGGAACAAGTGTTGTCACGTTACAAATCGGAAACATAACTATTATTGAAATTGTGGGCGTTCTACTTACCAATTACGTGCCGCCATGCATCCCTTTTTTTATTCGCTAGGAGGTGCCATGCGGGTAGCTATTTGAGTACGGGAGGCATGCAATTAGACCCCTGCGCATGCTCATCGGGAGGAGAGCCCTTTAACCTCTATCCTCGTGCACCTCCCTCCCAACGTCTCCATTAATGGCGCCTGAGCCCCTGTTTCACGGCATGGCTATGTCTCACTGGACTGAGATTTAAGAGAGCAAAGTGAAAATCTGAAAAGATAGTTTTGCATGGATCTTGATGTAAGATCTGACGGACCTATATAGCATCGACTGTGACTTATAGCAAGCATGATGATATAAGGACGATGACATTGGATATAATTGTCTTACATACCTAGAAAGATAACTAAAAAAGCCACATGCAGCTATGCCCGAAATACACAAGGGCAAAAGAAAAAGGAAGACGCATACAATGATCTGGCTCGCTGATCTCTACTTTCTTGATGCGCTGCAGGTCATGAAGACTAGTTCTTGCCGCGAGCGGCGATGATCTCTTTCATCAGTTTCATGTCCTTAATACGCTGCTCGGAAGCAACCGCGGATTCCTCCACCAGCCTTTCGCTCTCGATGCGGAGCATGGCATTCTTGTCAGAAAGTTTCTTGACGATGACGCCCGTCCTCTTCAACAAGGCAGCGGTCTCCTCCGCCTGCTCTAACCTTCCGGCGATCTTCACCCTCAGCGGGTCGCAGTTGGCCCGGAGTTGTTCAAACGAGACATTCAACTCGTCCTACAGCTTCATCCAGCCGAAGATCTGATCCATCTGGCTATGGACAATCGTATGCATGCTCCTGTAAGAGTCCTCTCCTACCCGTGAGAGATTTTCCCAGGCCGCCTTGGTGTGGGAGGACATCTCTACTGCATTCACGGTGCAGCAAGACATCTCTGCTGCTTTCACGGTGCGACCGGACCAGGCTGCTGCATCGACGGTGCTGCGGGACCTCCGTGATGCTTCGGCGGCGCGGCGAGACCTCCGTGATGCTTAGGTGGCACGGCGGGACATGTCGGCTGCTTTCGCGGCTAAACGGGACATCTCTTGTGCTTCCGCTTCCATGCTCGCCTCTCTGTGGTGGTAATCTCTCGACCGAGAACTCAATCCGGCCATGGCAGACGCAAAAGAACGATGTTGAATAACTTGTTTGCTTTTGTGGATGAGGAGGTGAGGAAGGAATGTGCAGTCATCTTGGCATAGTACAATATTTATAACCAAGTACCAATACGCTCCTAAGTAGGGAACCGTTTAGGTTTTGATCGGTGTGAACAGGTTTGCAATTTGGAAGGTGACGGGACGTAGGCTCAAAATTATTGACGGTTCTATAATTTCTAAGTGCGGCACTATTCCCGGACGGTGTAACATGGGCACGCTTTCTCGGCCGCGTACGTGGCGTTTGGTGCACCGCAATCAGCAATGTCAGCAGATGTCTTGTTCCAAGAACCATGCACGCTCGTTATTACCATAATGCACGCTTCTTTTAATTAGAATGTGTGCCCGTCTAGTGTACACATGTTGATCTGTCTAACTGTTTCTGATTGTTGTGGCTAATCGCAAACAGTTCATCCGTGTGAAGTGTATGCCATCAATCGCACACACCTTTGATCTGGCTGACAATTTCTGTTTTGTTGGGTAATCACAAACAGTTAATCCTTCTGAAGCATATGCCCTCAATTGCACACACCTCTATCTAGCTGTCCGTTTCCGTTGTTACTCCTTATCACAAACAGTTCATCCGAGTGAACCGTATGCTGTGTATTGCACACGCCTTCATCTGGCTGCCCATTTCTTTTGTTCCTCCTCATCACAAACAGTTAATTGAAGTGAACCATATGACGTGCATCACACACGCAACTAAAATCTGAATCATGTTTAATGCATTCGTCATCGCAAATGTTTTAGGCATTTTGATGGTTCTCTGACACCACTGTTTGCGATTATTGCATCACACACAGTTTCTCGAAGGGTCTCTCATTGTAGTGTCGCATTAGTAGCATCCTGCAGTAGTGATATCCCTCGAGTGTGCGGTTTATCCGAACACTGGTAGAAGTTGTACAAAAAAACGAAGAAGAGAGAAAAAGGGGCGAGAGGGAGAAAAGAAAAGACGAAAAAAGGTTAAGCATAGAATCTTCGGAGCCGAGCGGCGTTCCATGGGTTTTGCTCCAAACGATTTCTGAAGCATTGCGAAGGCGATAAGCTCCTCCGGTGAGAACTTCATCGATGATGAAGGGACCCTCCCATTTGGGCTTGAGCTTGTCCTTTTTATTCTCTAGTAGGCACAAGACTAGGTCACCAACATTATAGGTCTTTGCCCGTATTTCCCTGCTTTGATATCGCCGATCTTGTTGTTGGTAAAATGCAGAACGGGCCTTCGCAACGTCACGCTCCTCCTCCAATCCATCTAGGTCGTCCTGCCGATTGAGCTCGGCCTCTCTCTTCATACATGCACACTCGAGGTGAGTCAGGCATAATGTCGCAAGGTAATACTGCCTCACCACCGTACAACATGAAAAAAGGTGTATATCTGGACGTGCGATTGGGCGTGGTACGCAGCCCCCATAGTACAGAATCGAGTTCCTCAACCCAGTGCTTCTCCGATTCTCGCAAAGATCGCACTAGTCTGGATTTGATGCCACTCATTATCAAGCCGTTAGCCCGTTCCACCTGACCATTTTTCTGAGGGTGATATATGGAAGCGTAATCAAGCTTGATGCCCAGATTAGTGCACCATGTTTTCACCTCATCGTCCGTAGAGCTAGAGCCGTTGTTAGTAATAATAATGTGCGGGACACCATAACGGTGTACCACACCAGATATGAAGTCTATAACCGGTCCGACTTCAGCCATTTTAACTGATTTGGCTTCTATCCACTTAGTGAACTTGTCGACCATGACCAGTAAATATTTCTTCTTATGGCTTCCCCCTTTAAGGGGTTTGACCATGTCTAGCCCCCAAACCGCAAAAGGCCAAGTAATGGGGATTGTTCATAAAGATGTGGGCGGCATATGGCTTTGATTGGCGAAAAGCTGACATCCAACACAACATTGTACGAGGTCATGAGCATCTGCTCGGGCCGTGGGCCAAAAGAAACCCGTATAAAAGGCCTTACTTACAAGGGCCCGAGCTGCGGCATGATGGCCACTAAGACCAATGTGTATTTCAGCCAAGAGTTGTCATCCTTCTTCTTCGGAGATACACCTTTGGAGTACTCCGGTGGTACTTTTCTTCTACAGTTCCCCCTCATGGACTTTGTTGGCCTGCGAGCGTCGAACAATGCGACGGGCCTCTGTCTAATCATCAGGGAGTTCATTCCTAGTAAGGTAGGAAAGGAAAGGTTCGGTCCACAGGGCAATTACAGCCATGATTTCATGGGCCGATGGTGTTATCTCGGTGCTCGAACCCCCAATGATATCGGAGCTGTGTTTGGAATCTGGGGGTATGATCGGCTCTGGAACTGTGTTGCCACTATCGTCCTGCCATACTACGGATGGCTTGAAGAGCCTCTCCATGAAGGTGTTAGGTGGGACGAGGTCGCGTTTAGCGCCCATGTGAGGAAGTATGTCCGCAACTTGATTACTCTCTTGAGCCACATGATGAAACTCGAGCCCTTTGAACCGAGCTTTGATTTTGAGTACGAAGTTACGATAGGCCGCCATCTTCGAATCTTTTGCGTCAAAGTCTCCATTTATTTGAGATATTGCGGGGTTTGAATCCCAGCGCACTTCGAGGCGTTGTATGCCCATGGAGACAGTGATCCAGAGATCATGCAATAGGGCCTTGTATGCGGCTGCATTGGTAGAGTCTGTATACAGTATTTGGAGCACATAACGGATTGTGTCTCCTGTGGGGGATGTCAAGACTACAACAGCCCCCAATCCAGCTAACATTTTAGATCCGTCGAAGTGCATCACCCAGTTGGAATATGTAGCATATTCTTTAGGGAGTTCGGCCTCTGTCCATTCGGCGACGAAGTCAGACAACAACTGAGATTTGATAGCTTGGTGTGGCTTGTAAGTTATTTCAAATGGTAAGAGGTCGATGTCCCATTTGGCAATCCGTCGGATGGCGTCCCGATTGTTTATAATATCATTAAGTGGTACTTCGGAAGCCACTGTGATGGAGCACTCTTGAAAGTAGTGCTGCAGCTTGCGGGTTGCCATAAAGACCGCATATGCTATCTTTTGATAATGCGGGTATCGGGATTTGCATGGTGGAAGGACCGGTTATACATAATATACTGGTTTTTGAAGTGGGAATTTATGTCCCTCCTCCTCTCGTTTGACGACGAGCACCGCACTCACCACCTGGTGAGTTGCAGATATGAGCATCGGTTCACCGACGCTTGGTGCGGCCAGGATTGGGTTACTTGCTAACAGAGCCTTTGTTTCTTCCAGTCCAGCTGTGGCAGCGTCCGTCCACACGAAGTGGTCAGTGTGGCGTAGCAAGCGATATAATGGCAATGCCTTTTCACCTAGTCTGGAGATAAAAGGCTGAAAGCTGCCACACATCCGGCTATTTTTTGGACCTGCTTGAGGTCTGTTGGTGTTGCCAACTATGACAAGGCTTGGATTTTTGCGGGGTTTGCTTCGATTCCTCTATTGGAGATGATGAACCCAAGCAGTTTTTCGACTGGAATGTCGAAAATGCATTTTTTCAGATTGAGCCGTATGTCATATGCTCGGAGGTTGTCGAATTTAAGGTTTAGGTCATCCACCAATGAATTCACATGTTTGGTTTTGATGACTACTTCATCTACATATGCCTCCACCGTTTTGCCGATCTGTTTTCCCAGGCATGTGAATCATGCGTTTGCAGGTTGCGCCGGTGTTCTTGAGCCTGAAAGGCATAATGTTGAAGGAGAAGGGCCCGTACGGAGTGATGAATGCCGTGGAGGCTTGGTCGGATTCTTTCATCCTAATTTGATGATATCCGGAATATGCTTCGAGGAAGCACAAGGAATCGTGCCCCACGGTTGCGTCAATAATCTGGTCAATTCGATGTAGTAGGAAGGGGTCCTTAGGGAAAGCCTTGTTAAGGTATTTGAAATCAACACACAGGCGCCAGGATTTATCCTTCTTAGGTACCATGAACAGGTTTGCTTACGAGTCCGGACGTTTGATCTCTCTGATAAACCCGGCTTCGAGTAGCTTGGCCATCTCCTCCCCCATAGCCTGTCGTTTGCATTCGGAGAATCGGCGCAGAGTTTGGTTGACTGGTTTGTATCCTCTCAGTATATTGAGACTATGCTCGACCAATCTTCGTGGGATACCCGGCATATCCGAAGGGTGCCAGGAAAAAAATGTCCTAGTTCTTGCACAGGAATGCGCGTAATGTGGCGTCCACCATCTGATCCAGCTGTGCCCCAATGGAAGCTGTTTTCAAGGGGTCCTATGTGTGGACCTGAAATTTGACTATTTCGTCCGCTGGCTTGAAGGAAGTAGATTTGGTTCTCTTATCGAGGATTACATCATCCCTATCTACTGTGGAACATAGAGTGGTCAATTCCTCGGCCGCGAGGGCCTCAGATAATGCCTCAAGGGCCAGAGAGGCAATTTTGTTTTCGGTAAAGAGTGTTATGTCCAGATCGCTGGTGACAGTGATAATTCCATTGGGCCCGGGCATTTTGAGCTTCATATACCCGTAATGGGGTACGGCCTGGAAGCGCGTGAATGCGTCTCACCCCAGCAAAGCATGATACCCGTTGTTGAATGGTGCCACGTGGAAGAGTAACTCTTCGGACCTGTAGATCTCCGGCGTGCCGAATACCACGTCGAGTTTAATTTTTCACGAGCGTCAGGCTTCTCGACTGGGGATAATACCGCGAAAGGTTGTGTTACTTTGCTCAATGTGACTCCTGTCCATTTGCATTTTATTAAGCGTTTCCTCGTAAATGAGGTTTACTCCGCTGCCGCCATCCATGAGCACTTTAGTGAGTCGAAAGCCATCTACGATTGGGTTTAGGACCAAAGTGGCTGGTGCTCGGACTGAGAGAGCTCTTGGTTCATGATATGTCTCTATCGTATCTATTATTTTTGATTGTTCCATGCCAATATTATTCAACTTTCATATACTTCCAGGGCCCAGTGCCAGTTCCTGTTTGTTGCATGTTTTATGTTTTGCAGAAACCCCATATCAAACGGAGTCCAAACGGAATAAAAATGGACGGAGATTTTTTTGGAATATTTATGATTTTTGGGAAGAAGCATCAACGCGAGACGATGCTCGAGTGGCCCACGAGGCAGGGGCATGCCCCAGGGGGGTGGGCGTGCCCCTGACCCTCGTGGCCACTCTGTAAGGCGGTGGGTGCCGTTCTTTCACTGCAAGAAAGCCAATATCCGGATAGAAATCATGTCCAAAGGGCAACCCAATCGGAGTTACGGATCTCCTGGAATATAAAAAACGGAGAAAGGGCACAATCTGGGACGCAGAAACAAAGAGAGACAGAGAGACAGATCCAATCTCAGAGGGGCTCTCGCCCCTCCCACGCCATGGAGACCATAGACCAGAGGAGAAACCCTTCTCCCATCTAGGTAGAAGGTCAAGGAATAATAATAAGAAGGAGGGCGCTCTCGCCCTCGCTTCCGGTGGTGCTGGAACGCCACCGGGGGCCATCATCACCACCGCGATCTACACCAACACCGCCTTCATCTTCACCAACATGTCCATCACCTTCCCCCATCTATATTCAGCAGTCCACTCTCCCGTAACCCGCTTTACCCTCTACTTGAACATGGTGCTTTATGCTTCATATTATTATCCAATGATGTGTTGCCATCCTATGATGTCTGAGTAGATTTTGGTTGTCCTATCGGTGATTGATTAATTGCTATGATTGGTTTAATTTGCTTGTGGTTATGTTGCAGTCCTATTGTGCCCTTCGTGTCGCGCAAGCGTGAGGGATTCCCGCTGTAGGGTGTTGCAATACAGTCATGATTCGCTTATAGTGGGTTGCTTGAGTGACAGAAGCATAGACCCGAGTAAGGGGGTTGTGGCGTATGGGACAAAGGGGACTTGATGCTTTAATGCTATGGTTGGGTTTTACCTTAATGATCTTTAGTAGTTGCGGATGCTTGCTAGAGTTCCAATCATAAGTGCATATGATCCAAGAAGAGAAACTATGTTAGCTTATGTCTCTCCCACATAAAACTTGCTATTGGCCTAGTAAGGTAGTCAATTGCTTAGGGACAATTTCACAACTCCTACCACCACTTTTCCACACTCGCTATATTTACTTTATTGCTTCTTTATCTAAACAGCCCCTACTTTTTATTTACATGCCTTTTATTATCTTGCAATTCTATCCAACAACACCTACAAAGTACTTCTAGTTTCATACTTGTTCTAGGTAAAGCAAACGTCAAGCATGCGTAGAGTTGTATCGGTGGTCGATAGAACTTGAGGGAATATTTGTTCTACCTTTAGCTCCTCATTGGGTTTGACACTCTTACTTATTGAAAGAGGCTACAATTGATCCCCTATACTTGTGGGTTATCGAGACCTTTTTCTGGCGCCGTTGCCGGGGAGTCATAGCGTGAGGTGAATATTCTCGTGTGTGATTGTTTGCTTTATCTTTAGTTATGGATATGGAACACGAAATACCAAAAAAATTAGGTGTACTTGATAATTATGGAGATGGGGTACCTCCTAAAACCCTCGTTGCTCATTATGTGAAAGATATTATGTACTACTTTGATAATCCTGAGAAAACCCCATTCAATTATGTTATGGGAGACATGTTGGATCAACGTGAATACTTTAGGGATTATCGCTTGACACAAAAAGGGAAACTATTATGGGATCAAATTCATATGTTGCATTGGTATGCTCGTCAACTATGCTTGAGATATGATTATACTTGTTGCTCTAGGATGAAGGCTCCACACCTTCCCTTTTCATGCAAATTTAATGATATTGAAACCTTAGCTTCTTATGCTAATGGTATATATGATTACTATGATGTGGAACAAATAGAAGAATTCATTGCTTTTATGGGTGCCTATGAAATTGAATCTTTGTTTAAAGAGTGTGAAAATCTTGATGATGCTGTTTACAGACTTGGAAATTTTGCTATACTTAAATATTGTTATGAGAATTATGAATACAATTTCGATATTGATGCATTAATTGAGAAAGTCTCCGCTGTCCAAGAAGAGACTAATATTTTGCAGGAGTCTATGGAAGAAGAAATTGATGAAACTGTGAGCTCATTAGATGAAAAAGATGATGAGGAGAGAGAAGAACAAAAGGAGGAAGTGCGGATTAGCTACCCGTGCCCACCTTCTATTGAGCGTAACTCTTCAACTCATACATTGTTTAACTCCCCTTCGTGCTTACCAAAGGATAATTGCTATGATGATTGTTACGATCCCGTTGATTCTCCAGAAATACCCCTTTTTGATTATGCTTGCTATGCTTGTGTCCAAGATGCCAATATGAATTATTCTTATGGAGATGAACTTGCTATAGTTCCTTATGTTAAAAATTAAATTGTTGCTATTGCACCCATGCATGATAGTCCTATTATCTTTTTGAATTCTCCCTACTACACTATATCAGAGAAGTTTGCCCTTATTAAGGATTATATTGATGGGTTGCGTTTTACTACTACACATGATGATTTTAGATATAATATGCATGTGCTTACTGCTCCTACTTGCAATTATTATGAGAGAGGAACTATATCTCCACCTCTCTATGTTTCCAATATGATAAAATTGCAAGAAACTGTTTATACTATGCATTGGCCTTTACTTGGTGTGCATGAATTATTCTTTTATGTCATGCCAATGCATAGGAAGAGAGTTAGACTTTGTTGTTGCATGATATATGTTACTTTGTGAGCACTACTAAATTACAAATCATTGTTAATTAAAATTGGCTTTGACATACCTTGGGATCCGGGTGGATCCATTACTTGAGAACTTTATGCCTAGCTTAATGGCTTTAAAGAAAGCACTGCCAGGGAGACAACCAGGAAGTTTTAGAGAGTAATTTATTTCTGTTGAGTGCTTTTATATAGTTTAAAAAACAAAACAAAAATAAAAAGTGGAATCCAAAAACTTTTCAAAAAGGAAAGTGAAAGTGAGAAAGACAAGCATTGTTGAAGTGGGGGAGCTCCTTGAACTTTGTTCATGATCACGGAAACTTTGTGAATCTTAATTACAGAAAATTTTCAACAAAAATAATTATCCCCTTGTACAATTCCATTGTATTATAAAAATAATGTGCCAAGGTTTGCCTTTAGGATGTTTACAATGCTTGTTGGTTTGTGCGGTGCAGGACAGAAACTTTGGCTGTAGTGCACGATTTTACATTTTTTACTGGAACATCAAGCGGTTCTCAAACTTTTTGCACTGTATTTCTGTACAAATTGTTTATTTTACTAATTTTTGTAGAATTGTTGGGGTACCATAAGTATGGTGAATGTTTAGATTTCTACAGACTGTTCTATTTTTGACAGATTCTGTTTTTGATGCATAGTTTGCTTGTTTTGATGAAACTATCAATTTCTATTAGTGGTTTAAGCCATGGAAAAGCTATATTACAGTAGACATAATGCAAAAACAAAATATGAATTGGTTTTCAACATTACTTAGAGTAGTGATTTGCTTTATTATACTAACGGATCTTACCAAGTTTTCTGTTGAAGTTTTGTGTGGATGAAGTGTTTGATCGAGAATGTCTCGATATGAGAAAAATGAGGAGAGGCAAGAGCTCAAGCTTGGGGATGCCCAAGGCACCCCAAGTAACTATTCAAGGAGACTCAAGCATCTAAGCTTGGGGATGCCCCGGAAGGCATCCCCTCTTTCTTCAGCAAGTACCGTTATGTTTTCATATTCGTTTAATTCATGTGATATGTGCAAATCTTGGAGCGTCTTTTGCATTGAGTTTTCACTTTTCTTTTATGCACCATGCTGGTATGAGATAGTCCTTGGTTGATTTATAGAATGCTCATTGCACTTCACTTAAATCTTTTGAGTATGGCTTTATAGAGTGCTTCATGTGCTTCACTTATATCATTTGAAGTTTGGATTGCCTGTTTCTCTTCACATAGAAAACAACCATTTGTAGAATGCTCTTTTGCTTCACTTATATTTGTTAGAGTGTGGGCATATCTTTTGTATAAAGAATTAAACTCTCTTGCTTCACTTATATCTATTTTGAGAGATGACAGGAGTTGGTCATTCACATGGTTAGTCATAAAATCCTACATAAAACTTGTGGATCACTGAATATGATATTTTTGATTCCTTGCAAAAGTTTTGCGACATAGAGATGATAATATGTGGGAGGTTCTAGTAAATGGTTGTGTTTATTAAGGATATTGGTGTTAGGTTTGCGATTCCCGAAGCATGCATGTATGGTCTACTAACTATGTGACCAAATTGGTGCACATTGTATTTTGATTGTTTATCTTTGTGTGAAGGTCGGGGGTGCGCGATGGTTAACTCATACCAACCTCCCACCTAGGAGCATGCGTAGTAGTACTTTTCTTCGAGGGCTAATAAACTTTCGCAATAAGTATATGAGATCTTTATGACTAATGTGTGTCCATGGATTATACGCACTCTCACTCTTCCATTATTGCTAACCTCTTCGGTACCGTGCATTGCCCTTTCTCACCTCGAGAGTTGGTGCAAACTTCGCTAGTGCATCCAAACCCCATGATACAATACGCTCTATGACACATAAGCCTCCTTATATCTTCCCCAAAACATCCACCATACCTACCTATCATGGCATTTCCATAACCATTTTGAGATATATTGCCATGCAACTTCCATCATCATCATATTCATGACTTGCGAATTTATTGTCATATTGCTTTGCATGATCACAAGATAGCTACCATGATGTTTTCATGGCTTGTTTTTTTATGTCATTGCTTCGCTAGATCATTTCACATCTCGGTAGACCGCCAGAGGCATTCATATAGAGTCATATCTTTGTTCTAGTATCAAGTTGTAATATTGAGTTGTAAGTAAATAAAAGTGTGATGATCATCATTATAGAGCATTGCCCCATGAAAAAAAGGAGGCCAAAGAAGCCTAAATAAAAAAAGGGGGGCCAAAGAAGCCCGCCAAAAAGAAAAAAACAGAAAAAAAGAAAGGGGCAATGTTACTATCCCTTTTACCACACTTGTGCTTCAAAGTAGCACCATGTTCTTCATATAGAGAGTCTCCTATATTGTCACTTTCATATACTAGTGGGAATTTTCATTATAGAACTTGGCTTGTATATTCTGATGATGGGCTTCCTCAAATGTCTGAGGTCTTCATGAGTAAGCAAGTTGGATGCACACTCACTTAGTTTCAGTTTGAGCTTTCATACACTTATAGCTCTATTGCATCCATTGCATGGCAATCCCTACTCCTCGCATTGACATCAATTGATGGGCATATCCATAGCCCGTTGATTAGCCGCATCGATGTGAGACTTTCTCCCTTTTTGTCTTCTCCACACAACCTCCACCATCATACTCTATTCCACCTATAGTGCTATATCCATGGCTTGCACTCATGTATTGCGTGAGGGTTGAAAAAGCCAAAGCGCGTTAAAAAGTATGAACCAATTGCTTGGCTGACACCGGGATGAGCATGAGGGGTACCTTGTGTTCAGAAAAGGGAGCATACAAGACTATATGATTTTGTAGGGATAACATTCTGAAGCATTGATATTTTGAAAGACATGATTGTTCATTGGGATGCCTGAAGTGTTATTGTTTTTATGTCAAATGATAGACTATTGCCTTGAATCACTCGTGTCTTAATGTTCATGCCATGATTAGATTACATGATCAAGATTATGCTAGGTAGCATTCCACATCAAAAATTATCTTTTTTATCATTTACCAACTCGAGGATGAGCAGGAATTAAGCTTGGGGATGCTGATACGTCTCTGTCGTATCTATATTTTTGATTGTTCCATGCCAATATTATTCAACTTTCATATACTTTTGGCAACTTTTTATACTATTTTTGGGACTAACATATTGATCCAGGGCCCAGTGCCAGTTCCTGTTTGTTGCATGTTTTATGTTTCGCAGAAACCCCATATCAAACGGAGTCCAAATGGAATAAAAACGGATGGAGATTCTTTTGGAATATTTATGATTTTTGGGAAGAAGAATCAACGCGAGACGATGCTTGAGTGGCCCACGAGGCAGGGGGCACCCCCCAAGGGGGTGGGCGCGCCCCCGACCCTTGTGGCCACTTCGTAAGGCGGTTGGTGCCCTTCTTTCGCGGCAAGAAAGCCAATATCCGGATAGAAATCGTGTCCAAAGGGCAACCCAATTGGAGTTATGGATCTTCAGGAATATAAAAAACGGTGAAAGGGCAGAATCTGGAACGTAGAAACAGAGAGAGACAGAGAGACAGATCCAATCTCGGAGGGGCTCTCGCCCCTACCACAGCATGGAGACCATGGACCAGAGGGGAAACCCTTCTCCCATCTAGGGAGAAGGTCAAGGAAGAAGAAGAAGAAGGGGGGCTCTCCCCCCCCTTGCTTCCGGTGGCGCCGGAACGCCACCGGGGGTCATCATCATCACCACGATCTACACCAACACCGCCATCATCTTCGCCAACATCTCCATCACCTTCCCCCATATATATTTAGCGGTCCACTCTCCCGCAACCCGCTGGACCTACTACTTGAACATGGTGCTTTATGCTTCATATTATTATCCAATGATGTGTTGCCATCCTATGATGTCTGAGTAGATTTTCTTTGTCCTATCGGTGATTGATGAATTGCTATGATTGGTTTAATTTGCTTGTGGTTATGTTGCATTCCTATTGTATCCCTCCGTGTCGTGCAAGCGTGAGGGTTCCCGCTGTATGTTGTTGAAATACGTTCATGATTCGCTTATAGTGGGTTGCTTGAGTGACAGAAGCATAGACCCGAGTAAGGGGGTTGTGGCGTATGGGACAAAGGGGACTTGATGCTTTAATGCTATGGTTGGGTTTTACCTTAATGATCTTTAGTAGTTGCGGATGCTTGCTAGAGTTCCAATAATAAGTGCATATGATCCAAGAAGAGAAAGTATGTTAGCTTATGCCTCTCCCACATAAAAATTTCTATCGGTCTAGTAAAGTAGTCAATTGCTTAGGGACAATTTCACAACTCCTACCACCACTTTTCCACACTCGCTATATTTACTTTATTGCTTCTTTATCTAAAAAGCCCCTACTTTTTATTTATGTGCCTTTTATCATATTACAATTCTATCCAACAACACCTACAAAGTACTTCTAGTTTCATACTTGTTCTAGGTAAAGCGAACATCAAGCATGCGTAGAGTTGTATCGGTGGTCGATAGAACTTGAGGGAATATTTGTTCTACCTTTAGCTCCTTGTTGGGATCGACACTCTTACTTATCGAAAGAGGCTACAATTGATCCCCTATACTTGTGGGTTATCAGTTTGTCATCAGCGTTGAAAGTGATCACCGTGTCGTTCCAAGGATTTACTGCTGCCACGTGGCAGACTTCGGCGAGGTCACGGAGTGCCCTCTTGTGCCGATTATTCGAGGAAAAGGTCTTGAAGACCGTGAATACTTTGGGATCATTGTCGTCCTAAGAATAGTTCTCTGGAGTGTTGTTGGTGAGGAACCCTCGCTGCTTTTGGCCACCTGCTGGAGTATCCAACATGCTCAAAGGCTATGCGTTGGTTCGTTGTCCGGCTTCATGTGAATTTTGCAGGGCTTGCCGAGCCATTCCTCGAGGACAGTTCTATGCCCCGTAACGAGTTTAATGTTCTTGTCCATGCGATGATGATTGGGTGCTCCGCGGGGGTGCATCCTCTTTGCCCATCCGGGGGATGGCCTAAAGGCCTGCGGTTCCCAGCGGGTTGTCTAGGTTTTCCAGGAGCTTTCCATTATGCAGTACTTCTGTACTATGTGTGCCAAATCGGCAAAGTGTAGTACGTGACAGCGGTTGAGGGCATTAAGGATTCCCTCATTCGTGCAATTGTTGCATAATACTGTGATTGCATCATATTCACAACAATCCTTGATCTTGTTTCTAACGAGTAGGAATCTAGCCCAAAAGTGGTGGACTGTTTCCTGAGGCTGCTTCCTCACATACATTAAGTCACATATATCCGAAGGACCAGAGTTGCTTGGGGAATATTGCCTGTGGTGGGTGGCTGGGTTCAAATCTGAATCCTCACCCACTGAGAAGTCCGGATTCTAAAGAATTTCTGAGGTTACATGCCTGGGTTACAGAGCATCCAGTGTGTTTTTAGGCTCAGCGCCTGATTGCATGTTCGGAGGACAAGAAGTGTCTTCCAGAAGACGGTAGTCCGGTTCTCCGGGTTCGGAAACCCGAACATACTTTGTTCTCAACGTAGGAGGAGAGTCATTGTCGGCTTGTTCCTCCACGATTGCCACATGATGGGTGATCTACAGAGATCTGATTTCTCTCTGATCGGGTTTAAGCCCAATCCGATCATAGTCGGTTGCGACCCCTAGGGCGGCAATGCGATCTAGCAGTTTGTTTAAGGCCGATACATCTGCTGGATCCATCTTGTTGGAGTATTCAGGGCCGACGCGGAGGCAATTTTTGGCGATGAGTTGGGCTGCTTGAGGCTTGACGGCCGGGCGAGCGCCCATAATGAAGCTGCTGAGTCGGAGAGTTTTCCCTAAAGCTAGGGCTTCTCCGGAAGTGATGTCGTCTTTGATGACAAGGCGAGCCATCAATCCTTTTGTCGACGGCACAGAGGAACTCTCAATGAAAGCACCAATGTCGGTGTCAAAACCGGAAGATCTCGGGTAGGGGGTCCTGAACTGTGCGTCTGAGGATCGAAGGTAACAAGGAGGCAGGGGACACGATGTTTACCCAGGTTCGGGCCCTCTTAATGGAGGTAATACCCTACTTCCTGCTTGATTGACTTTGATGAGTATAGGGGTTACAAGAGTTGATCTACCTCGAGATCGTAATGGCTAAACCCTAGATGTCTGGCATGTATGATTGTGTTCGCCCCTATGGACTAAACCCTCTGGTTTATATAGACACCGAGGGATCTAGGGTTGTACAGAGTCGGTTACAAAGAAAGGAAGGTACATGATCCGAATGCCAAGCTTGCCATCCACGCAAAGGAGAGTCCCACTGGACACGGGGGAGGTCCTTCTATCTCGTATCTTCATGGCCCATCAGTCCGGCCCATGACACGCAGGCCGGCTCCCCTAGGACCCCATAGTCCAGGACTCCCTCAAGGAGTACGAGGGTTTACTAGTATGGCTGCCGTCGCCGGAAAATAATAGGAGGTGCAGGTGAGTATAGGAATGGCTTGGTCAGCAATGGAGTAGGGTGGGGAGGCCTATGCGGCAGCACAGCCGGCCACGGGAGGCGGAAGCAGGCAGGCCCACCGGCGCTGGTTTGGGCGGCTGGAGCAAGAAGATCAGATATTGAAGAAGCAGCACGGTCGTTTGATTAACATCCAATGGTCACCGCTGCTAGAATCGTTTGTGGACTAAGTTGACAAAGCCTTTCATACACGTCAACCTAGTAGACCCACAATTCAGCCTCCAAATCTGTCCCAAACAGCATACAGCCTGAAATTTCTAGGCAGATTCAAATTAATTTTAAAACTAAATATACCTTAATTTAAATTCAATGAAATTTTACCCGCACAAAAACAATGAAATTTAAAATATCAAAATCCGAAATAAAAAAGTATTTTGGAACTAATTGTCTGTTTGCTGTATTTTTCCATTTTATAGCCCATTTATTATTACTTATAGCCCATTTATTATTACTTATAGCCCATTTTTTGGGCAAAATGCATCCCTCCTCGTCTTGATAGATTTCTGGCCCAGCAGGGCATAGAAAAGCATGTAGGCCTACGTTGGTTATTCTGCAAAAAAAGCTGGCTAGCCATTTTCAGAAAGGAAAAAAACAAACTAGGCTGGTCATGTGCTAAACATATGAAATAAAAGCATGGGCTAGACGGGCCACATCTCCCGCACAACCCAGTTGATACCCTTCTCCGTCCCGGAAAAAATTACTACGTGCATTGCTGGGTCCCTACTGTCATCCTCACCATGTACAGTCATCTCCTTATTCCTTTCAGTTGTTGACCATGTTGACAACACCAGAGGGCGGCGCCGCGGCGAGCAAACCAAGGCGGAGGATGATGGTGAGGCCTCGGACGGGAACGAATAGGAGCCAGGGAAGATGCGCATAGTTTTGGGGCGCGATGTGGCAATGATGTGTGCGCGGCAACACAGCCAGCCATGGGAGGCGGGAGCAGGCGGTCCCGCCGGCGCTGGTTTAGCTTTGGTGGCTGGAGGAAGAAGAGACTGAAGAAACATGACAGACGTTGAATGTCAATCCAACGGTCAAGGTTGGCACAATCATTTGTTGACTAAGCCGACACCAAGTAGCATACTTTTTATATATAATAGGAAGAACAGAAAAACAAGGCTCGTTATCCTAATAACATTCTCGAAACTGCGACCGTTCGATCTTGTGTCACAACTAAAACTGCAAGGAAAATGTGTTCGTCTGTCGTCCTCCTCCCAGGGAATGTTCGCCACATAAGTGACTAGCACCCTTGGTTTTCAACCAAGAGGTCTTGGGTTTGAGTCCTAGGAACTCTCAATTTTGTCCTCCTTCCTTCCTCGCAAAAAAGAAAGAAAATCAAGACTTGAGAAGGCGTATAGAACAAGGTAGTGTATTAGTAAAGAGACGTTGCTGAGTTTTAGAAAAAAGAGATACATGCTCCTTTAGCTAGTTCGAATCCAAACCTAGACTATGACTATATATGGTGCTATGCTACTCTGCAAGTAATGATACTGACATATCCAACGTTCTCTTCACCTCTTCTCTACTTACTCTGCCTAGCGTCAGAAGCTCTGGCCGCAACAACCATGTCCGCTGGATGCTCGTCCACCTGCTCGTCAGTAGGCAACAACCAGATATGCGCCAAGTTGGCACCCATACCATCGACTGTGGGTCTCATCACACCCCCGCCTGCACACGCACCGCAGCCAGTTGCTCATCGCAACCCGCTGCCGTTGGTGTGGTGCCACTGCTGCAAATCATGCAGAGTCATCCGTCACGTCTCAACCACAATCCTCAACCCTGGCCGAGTCTTCTACAAATAGCCGAATGATGGGGTAATAATATGTTTAAGTGTTGTTCTGATGATTTTAGTTGCTGATTTTTTAATAGTTTGGTTGATTATCTTCCAATTTGATTCGTGCAGAAAAGGGAAGATTCATGTGATTTGTATTTTTTGGAAGTTGCTGATGTGGGGGAATGCAACTATGTTGATTATTTTGTTAGCCGAGGAATCTCAATACTAGAAGGTTGGGGTGCTGGACAAGTAACTGAAGGAATGCCAAAAGAGGAAGATGCGGAGCAGAAGGTTAAAGATGCAGTTCCTCTGATCATGGCCAAGAAACAGCTAATGAACGTCCTTGACAGCAATGAGGAGATGAAAGAGCTTGTGAATATAATGGGCAAAATCGATGTGCTGTGTAGGATGATTGTCTCTTTATTTGCAGTGTATGTAGCACTCGTGATGTATTCAGTGGCTATGACATGAGTACTTTGCTGAAACCAGTAATGAATGAAACCTATGTAGCAGGCTGGGCGTAGTGTTGTGAACATCTAATTATTTCTATTAATGGAAATCGGGGGGTATCCCCTTTTGCTCATAAATAAATAAATAACAGAGGCCCTTTTGGTAATACATAAATAAATTAGCAGAGGCCTTGTCGGGTCAGCTTTGTTTCTGTTCGAAGACGTCGAACAAATTGCAGTCTAAAAGAAAACTATGTCATCAAATTCAAGTTTCACAGCCAAATATGAGTACAACTAAACAACAACGTCATCAGGTTTTAGTCGTCATACAATCACCAAACACAAATCAGCATACATAACAAGTGATGTTCTCACAGTAAAATACTAAACAACATGTTCATCAAGTTTCAGTTGTCATAGCAAACACAATTTCACATAGTAGATAAAAAAAACGTCTTCTGACAGGCAAATACGACAAAAGAAATCTAATCATCATCCGCAGCAGCAGCGTCAACATCTTCGCCATGTGTATTAGTCTGAATCATAATTCCCCACAGTGTCATCTTCTTCTTCATCCTCAATGTCCTCGAACATTGTCTTCTTCTTGATCAACTCTGGTATGTCCATAGCACGACATGCAATCTTTTTGCCAGCGTCATTGATGTGATGGTTCTCAAAGATATTAGGAACATCTGTGGAATCTTGTACATCAGGAGCAGTGTAAACATCATCTTGTTGTGCAACTTCATTAAACGAATTCGTCTGCTCAAACCTTTGCAATACTCTCCAGTCATCGCTACGTGCAAATGTGTGTTACAAGAAAAATATCTGTGTTGCTTGATTTGCCAAAATAAAAGGCTCGTTGGTCTGGTCCGCCGCCTTGACATTGATGGATTTGAAATAATCGTTAGCTCTGGGTTTTGCGGTCCTGGAAAACAGGTTATACCAATGACAGCACAACAGAACCACACGCCGATTATCCTCGAAACTGGAGATATACTGCAACTGAACAATGTCTGTTATGTTAGCATACATTTCAGTTGTCTCTTTGTCGTACGTATCCGTGCTCATGATGGCACTGTTTTGTGTCTTCCTGCCTTCGTCGCGTGCAAGGGTGTTGTAGCACACATCTCCAACAATGCAAGATTCATAATGTCTTACCCGAGTATCAAGACCCATTGCTAGTGAGGAAAGGGCATCAACAATTGCCTGCCCATCCTCCCGCGTCTTTTTAACCTATGGTTAGAAAATAGACAAGCTCATCATCTTATGTACTCAATATATTAAAAAAACTGACAGCGCAATTCAAAAGCATACATGGCTCTTGAACCATTTCGCAAATCCTGCCATAACTAGTTTGTCAATGTTTCTTGGATTTTGCGGCCGTAACTTGCTACGTCTTGAGATTGCGTTTGTTTTCCTTGAAGAGGAAAGGGTGATGCAGCACAGTAGCGTAAGTATTTCCCTCAGTTTTTAAGAACCAGGGTATCAATCCAGTAGGAGGCTCCTCAAAAGTCCCACGCACCTACACAAACAAACAAGAACCTCGCAACCAATGCGATAAAGGGGTTGTCAATCCCTTCACAAAAACTTGCGAAAGTGAGATCTGATAGAGATAATATGATAAGATAAATATTTTTGGTATTTTTATGATATAGATTGGAAAGTAAAAGATGCAAATAAAATTAGATGGAAAACTTATATGATAAATGATAAACCCGAGGGCCATAGGTTTCACTAGTGGCTTCTCTCAAGATAGCGAGCAATTGATAGAAAAGTGCATACTTATGAGATTATCTAGGCATGATCATGTATATAGGCATCACGTCCACAACAAGTAGACCGACTCCTGCCTGCATCTACTACTGTTACTCCACACATCGACCAATCCTGCCTGCATCTAGAGTATTAAGTTCATAAGAACACAGTAACCCATTAAGAAAGATGACATGATGTAGAGGGATAAACTCATGCAATATGATATAAACCCCATCTTTTTATCCTTCATGGCAACAATACAATACGTGCCTTGCTGCCCCTACTGTCACTGAGAAAGGACACCGCAAGATTGAACCGAAAGCTAAGCACTTCTCCTATGGCAAGAAAGGTCAATCTAGTAGGCCAAACCAAACTGATAACTCGAAGAGACTTGCAAAGATAACCAATCATACATAAAAGAATTCAGAGGAGATTCAAATATTTATCATAGATAAACTTGATCATAAACCCACAATTCATCAGATCTCGACAAACACACCGCAAAAAGAGTTACATCAAATAGATCTCCAAGAATAGGAAGGAGGACTTTGTATTGAGAATCAAAGAGAGAGAAGAAGCCATCTAGCTAATAACTATGGACCCAAAGGTCTGTGGTAAACTACTCACAACTCATCAGAGAGGCCTTGGTGGTGATGGAGAGGCCCTCCGTGGTCGATTCCCCTCCGGCGGAGCGCCAACGAAGGCTCCAAGATGGGATCTCGTGGATACAGAAGGTTGCGGCGGTGGAATTAGGTTTTCATGGTGCCCCTGGATGTTTTCGGGGTATGTAGATATATATATAGGCGAAGGAAGTTGGTCAGGGGAGCCACGAGGCAGGGGGCGCGCCCACCCTTACTGGGCGCGTCGGCCACCCTTGTGGCCGCCTCGACTGCTTCTTGACTTCCACTCCAAGTCTCCTAGATTGCGTTTGTTCCAAAAAGATCGCTCCTGAAGGTTTCATTCCGTTTGGACTCCGTTTGACATTCCTTTTCTTTCAATATAATGAAATAGGTAAAAAAAACAGCAGTTCGGGCTGGGCCTCCGGTTAGTAGGTTAGTCCCAAAAATAATATAAAAGTGTAAAGTAAAGCCCATAAACATCCAAAACAGGTAATATAATAGCATGGAACAATCAAAAATTATAGATACGTTGGAGACGTATCATATCTCCTTTTTGTAGATGTTGCACAACATAGTGGTCATGGCAAACATCTAAATATATATATAATGTGCTACAAGTTTAGTAGATTATGATGTATAAGCTGCAGTACTTAGCACTTACTCGATATAAGGTAGTATCTCAGGACAGTTATTCAACACATACCAAACCATTTTGTCCAAATCTTTAGGTTTGTCCTCTTTTAGACACTTCCCTGTAACTCGAATAGAATAATCGAAAACATCGAGCCCGGGATTGTCTTCACCCACCTCTTTGCTAAGCTGATTAGTTGTTGCAATGTATTTTGAGCAGAATGTCAATGCTTCTGTAGCAATGTAGGCCTTTGCAATGGAACCCTCGGGTCTAGCTCTGTTCCTAACATAGCCCTTGAAAGTGCCTAGCCGCCTTTCAATAGGGTACATCCAGCCATACTGTACTGGCCCTCTAAGTAGTGCCTCATCAGGTAGATGAACAGCCAAATGCACCATCACATCAAAGAAGGCTGGAGGATATATCTTCTCAAGGTCGCATAGGATAGTTGTTATCTTATCTCTAAGACGCTCCAAAGAATCTATCCTGATATTTCTACTACAGAGTTCCCTGAAGAATTGTCCCAACTCTGCAACTGCTCTGTATAAGTCAGGGAGGCCCAATCCTCTAAGGATAATAGGTAAAACCCTTTGAAGTATGACATGGTAGTCATGAGCTTTCAACCCTTGTACCTTGTTTCCATCTGCACTGACTCTCCTTTCAGGGTTGGAAGCAAATCCATGTGGGAATCTCACACGTGAGAGGACCTCGCAGAATTCTTTTCTTTTTACATTGTCCAAGACGTACACAGTTGGTGCCATATCCCGTGGTTTACCTTCATCTTGCACCTGCAAATCCTGTCTAATACCCAGGTGTGTCAAATCAATCCTATATTTTAAGGTATCTTTCGTCTTGCCTTCATTATTAACTATTAAGAAGTGTGCCGATAATGTTGTCACATATATTTTTCTCGATGTGCATCACATCAAGATTATGTCGCAGATACAAATCTTTCCAATACTCCAAGTCCCACAAAGTGGACCTGCAGGTAAACAACAATCTCTCTTCTGCCCTGCCACACTTCCTTTTCCCGCTACCATTACCAGGATGGTTTCCTGGTGTAATATGCCTGACTTTCTCAAATTCCACTTGCAACTCATCAGCGATGAGCCTCTTTGGCGCATCACAGTTTTCATGCTTTGCATTGAACACATGTCTTCGGTATTTTCTACGATGCGGCTTGTCCTTGGCAAGGAAATGGTGGTGTCTAATGTAACAGATCTTGCTAAGTATTGCGTATGACAGCGGATTCCTGTCAGATCAAACACATGCATTGTAACCATGTGTCCTTCGCCCTGACATAGTGCCCAAAGCCGGATAATCATGGACGCACCAAATTATAACAACACGCAGAAAGAAATCAGCTGGTGGGCTGCTATATAGGTCTCGAGTGAGAACACCCCTCCACAGCTGTTGAAGTTCCTCCACAAGAGGCTCCAATAATAAATCAAAATCCTTTCTAGGACATTTTGGACCTGGGATGAGCAAGGCCATCATGTAGTTTGATTCTTTGGTGCAGACATTTGGAGGCATGTTATAAGGGATAGCAAGCACTGGCCACATGCTATATGCGGCGCTCTGGTGGCCAAATGGGTTAAATCCATCTGAAGCTAAGCCAAGTCTAATGTTTCTCGGGTTAGCAGCAAACTTTTTGTGTTTATGATTGAAGCTTTTCCACTCACTACCATGAGATGGATGGCTCATTACATTCTGATCTCTACCACTCCTGGTTCCTAGAATGCCATAGTACATCCTCTCTTGTTTCAGCATCATGAAATAACCTCTACAATCTTGGTATAATTGGAAAATGTCTCAGAACATTATGAGGATTCCTCTTCATAGCATCACCATCTTTCCATCTTGATGATTTGCATTTCGGGCATTCACTTAAGTTGGCATAATCCTTTCGGAACATAACACAATTATTCTTACAAACATGGATCATGTAATATCCAATTCCAACTGCACGAAGGAAATTCTTCATTTTACTAAAGGTGTGTGTCAACTCAGACGCATCTGGGAAAGATATTCGAAAAGCAGCCAACATCGCATCGAATGATTTGTTGGTCATCCACTCAGATGTCTTCACCTGAAGAAAGGTGGCCATAGCTGAGAATACTGACAGCTTATTTCCTGGGGTGACAGCCACATTGCATAGTTCCAACATGCGGGCCCATCATTTTTATTCTATAGGTGAAAGTTCACAAAATGCACGAGCATTTCGTAGCATTGTTTCAATGTTGGTCAAACTCACTGGCTCCGTCACCACCACCTCCTCCTCCTCTTCCACCTGAGCATCAGGCAGATCAAGATGGTGATCTGCTGCTTCCACGTAGTCAATAAAATTGACGTTCACAGCTTCACCATGATGAACCCACCTAGTATATGTGACGGACATCCCATACAAGTGTAGATGATTTTGCACAGTTGACTGGGGTCTTGTAACTGAATTCATACAACTGCTACACAGGCGGAGCACATCTGATTTCGGCCCACCGTACTCAGCTCTGATAAAGTTCATGAAGTTTTCAACCCCCTCGACATATGCAGCGGAGAATCTTCGAGCAGAAGTTATCCAAGTCCTGTCCATCTATTAGACATACAAATTAGTTCTTCTACTAGATATTACAGGAAAAACATATATGCTTTTTTATGAAGTCCAGAAAAAAATATCTAGGTCGATGTCTAAAGCTATGGCAAGATATTTGGATGAGCATATCTAAGTAATGAAATATATGTAAAGCTAATTCAGCAAACATATTTGAGTGCTAAATTATGGCAGGCTGTTTCAGTAGTCAAACCGCCCTCCCCCCGCCCCCTCCACTCCAAATCCCAAATCCCAAATTCAATCGCCCTTCGGCCAACTAGCCCAAGGGCGGTTGAATTTTGGATTTTGGGGGAATTTTTTGGCGGGGGGAGGATTTTCGCACGGTGGGCGGGGGGAGTTTGGCGCATGGTAGGTTTCTCCAAGTGCAGTCCCATGTGTCAATGAAGAGGCAAGCCAAAGCGCGTTCTGTTTGCGGAGCCATGTGTAGGACCGAACATGTGTGGGGTGCATTGCGACCGCGACAGGGGTGCTGTGATTGTACTGCCTTTTTTTCCTTTTAAACTAGGTGCTTCGCCCCCTCAAAAAAACTTGGTGCTTCACGGGATCCATCGATACTACTACTAGTAATCCGGTAATCCCGACTAAAACGGTGCGGCCGGGTCTTTTCCCGCGCGATATGCTAGGAGGTTGGCTTAGTTGGTTTTTTTAGGATGAGTAATGCTACACCTACGCAATTCGAGTTACGTAATTAACGTAATGTGAAATGTGTGAGCTGTTGATTGTGGATTGGGGGGAGGGAGGGGCCCACCACCATGAAAATCAGGGAGGAGAGAGAGAGGCAATTTACATTAACCCTTTCGTAGGTTCCCATAGATGTAGAAAGATGTGAAATGTGTGAATGTGTAGTGGACGTACTATTGGAGTGCCTCAGATAAATTGTGTATGTAGACCCTATGTGTTTATTTACTTCACATGTTAGCTTTGTCTCGGTTCAATAAAAAGAAGAGTTGGTGATGATGGTGTGCTTGTCATCCTGCAATATAGGCCGTCCGATCTATATCTAACGGATAGGAAGGAAACTATGACAATTTACCCGCACTCATCTCCACATTTGCAGATAAGGCCTTCCCTCGTTCATCCTTTTCTCCCACAAGATCTTGATGTTCCGTGCAATGCACGGGCATCTTGCTAGTACTCCTACAATATACTATATTATTGTGAAAGTTCATATACAGCGGCCGATATTAATGCAAACACGACAGATTTTCATTCCATTTCAAACTTTTATAGAACAGAGAAATAAAAGAAACCCGACCCTAAACCTATCCTATGGCGGCGACACCGACGTCCTCCATCTACGATCTCTATGTACGGGGCAGAGTTCAAGACCCGTGAAGTGAAGGTGCGGTCTCCGGCGAGGAAGAGTAGAACACGGGATACAGACCGGCCAGTTGGCACACCATGCCCTGCCGCCTCCCATGCCCCAGTCATCCCCGGAGGAGTCCCCGACCTCGGTGGTGCCGGACGTTGGACGGCGGCAAGTAGGATGTGTGGCTGACGGTGCTCCCATCGTCGGCCGCCAGCCTGGCCACCGCTTATGCGGTCGCGTCCGCGTCTGGCTATGCCGCTATTGCGTCACGAGTGACGACTTGAGCAAAGGCAGCGACCTTCAGCTTCATCCCTGAAGACAAGCTATCCCACAAAGCATGCGCACTCGCGGTCATGGCGGATGTGGTGCCAGGTAGTAGGACGATGCACACCCGGAAGTAGCACATTCCGGTGAGGCCAAGCGTCCGGGTGCGTCATTAAGTCGCCGGAGTTGGTTCCTCGGGCACCGAGTCTCTTAACGACAGCATACGGACGGACAACATGAATGCGAGCAGTTGGCGCCAGCTGGGAACGCACCGTGCAATGGCGCGGGGGACGGGGTTTTTTGGTGTGCCAGGGTAGTCAGCTGCGGTTGTGGCAACGTTGGAGATGCCCTTTGCTCACATGTGATCCCCACATGTCATTGAAAAATCAAGACAACCCGGCATGGTCTCAGGTCCTGGGGATGCAGTTGGCCGCACTACACCACTCTGCGGACGTGATGCGGCACGCGCGCACTTTGGCGCCTCGTGCATCCTCGGCGAGCCAGGTGTTGATCTGCTGGTCGTGCCACAGCGCTAATGCCACCCTCAGCACACTGAAATCGACCGTGTCCAGCGAAGATGAGTGTGTTGCTCACCGCGGTCGCCGTGTCCAGAGGCGGTGCTGGAGCCGCGCCATGTTGTTGGCCCCCACGACCCACATGAACGGTTGCCGGTGGCGAGGAGGTCGTGGGCCAGCTCCTCCATTGGACTAGTCTACGCTACATCGTCCTGACAGGTGTGCCCCACATGTCGGTTTCCCTGTTTTCCCAGCCATATTCGAGCATCAGTGCTCCGCTTGCGCATTAGGCCTTTCACTATGTAGGCCAAATGAGACAATTTATTGTTTATTTGAGCTGTTCAAGTATAATCATGTGGTGTTTGCTTATTTCTCATTCCCCTCCAACCCTCTTCTCCATCGATCATGCCGCCCTCCGGTCAAGTCCATCCTCCCGCATGCCTCATTTGAACATTCCACCGAGTATCATTTGCATGCGAGCCTAGACCATGCTTGTATTTCCAATGTTGTAATTTGTCAGACATGCATACAAACAAATGGTCCGTTTAAAGTTTCACTTTGCCTCCACTACGTGTCGCTTCCCGTCTTAGTTTCGACATCCCATTTGGTTCATGCCCCGACACATGTTGACAAGATCGATTGTTGTTGAGAGATCAATTGCTTGTCGTGCAAGGAGATAAAGGTTTGGTCTGTTTCTATGATAGAAATGACCT
>NC_057801.1:146569549-146575780 GCF_018294505.1 Triticum aestivum
GGATCAGAGGGAGTATATTGTACGTTCATAAGGAAAATGAATGTATTGTACCCACCCTAGTCCTCTGTCAATCGATCTCCGGACACCGAGATGAAATCGAGAGAGAACGAGTGGGGGCATGTGTTATACCTAAGGCGGATTCAAAATTTTGAACAAATGATCATAGCATTCGCAAATCATATATAAAGGGTATTCAATGTTCGTTTCGCTTTTGAACGTACAATATACTCCCTCCGATCCTTTCTAGTTAACATATAAGTTTTATGTGTAGTCAAAGTATCTCTACTTTGATCAAACTTACAGAAAAAAGTATCAACATTCAACAACTCCCAATCAATATTGTTAGATTCGTATGTACTCCTAGATTTGTATTCACACAGATATGGTTTCCAATTTGTTTTCAACCACGTGAATGTGCTTGTTCTCGCGCATGCGCTTCCTACTAGGATTTCTCCACGTATAGCCAGTCCAATAGTAACTTTTTTAAGCTCCCTGTCCAATAGTACTAGTGGAGTACTAACAACATCTGTAGTGGAGTATGCAGTGCTCATAGTACTCCCTCCTTCCATTTATATAGGGCCTATGTGGAGGAGAGTGATGTGAAAAAGTAAGGGGAGTGAGCTCTCATGTAAGAGCCTAGCTATATACGCGTTCCTAGTTAAATACAATAAATATGAAAAAAGAGATAGAGAGGAGATGGAAAGAAGTACTAATACAATAGCCAACCTTATATTTTTTTGCAGGAAATAGCCAACCTTATAGCCCACACTAATGAAAAAAGATGATGGATATAGATGAAATGGCAGTTCCTTATAGCCATCGGCTGGCTATATTATTAACCATGATCTAATGCGTTTTTCAAAATTGCCTTTGATTATTGACAAGATTAATAGTACATGAGATGTGTAATGTGAAAATTATATCATTCGAAGCTCCTTTCACATACGAATTTGGCCATATGCTTTGTGTAAGTTGCATGTCATATATTATTACTCTAACATTTGGTCAAAGTTAGCCTCAAAAACGCATTAGGCCATGTATAGTAAATGGAAGGAGGGAGTACTAGTGAAAGTGGATCCTCTGACATAGGTATCCCTGCCTTACCCTCCTTTTCGGTCACTTACTGGCAGACCCCATGCTTTCTAGGCCCCGCATGTCAGTTACTCAATGGGTTCGTCCATGTCAGGGGATCCTCATCCATAGTATACTCCCTCTGTTTTTATTTACTTTGCATAAAACAGAGGGAGTGGTAGTATAAATGACGCGGGCGGGGGAGGCGGAGGGATGTCGGTTTGCTCACAACTGTGGTCTCACAAGCGAGCGAAAATGCAAGACGAAGCGTGTTCCATTCGGTGAGCGACGTGGAGGGTCCAGCATACCAGGGTGCAACGCGAATTCGACAAGAGCGATGTACAGTCAAAACCGATTGACCGGTCATCATCGGAACCACTATTCCCACCAGAACCTTCGCTGCTCGGCCTACACCAGCGACTGCCCCAAAACCACACTTCCTCTCTAGCTCATTCCCCCACCTTTCGATCCCCTAGACCGCATCAAGCGTCCCCTAGTTCTTTGGAAAGCCATGGCGCGCCGCAAGATCACGTACTACAAGATCCTGACGCCGGAGCGCCACGCAGAAATCGCGGCGGCGGTCGGTGCCACACACCTCCATTCCCAAGCTTGCTTTGCGGCGGGCCAATCCCCGAGTTCTTTGGACATAAGCAACGAGGAGGAGGAAGTTGATCCAATGTTCATGGCGGAGGTCGCGGCGTAGAAGGCCCCCGATGGGTATGAGACGATGGACGTCGACTTCGTGCTGGCGTCCGGGTCCCCCATGGTGCAGGCGGACTAGCGGTTCAACCTGGCAATACTAAAGGAGGACCGGGAGGCAGAGGCTCAACTCGACACGGAGCACGCATGCCGCTGCCATCGAGGCTCTCCTGCAGGCGGAACTGGATGTCATGGATGTGAACCGGGCGGCAGAGGCTCAACTTGAGGTGGAGCGCGCGGATGTTGCTGCCATCGAGGCCCTCCTGCAGGCGGAACTGGGCGTCCTGAACTTGAACTGGGCAGCAGAGGCTCAACTCGACATGGAGCGCGTGGATGTCGCTGCCATCGAGGCCCTCCTACAGGTGGAACCAGACGTCCTATACTTGAACCGTGAGGCGGAGGCTCAACTCGACGGGGAGCGCGTGGATGCTGCTTCCATCGAGGCCCTCCTGCAGGCGGAACAGAACATCCTCGACTTGAATCGGGCGGTGCTCTCATCTGTGCAGAGCGCCCGCACGCTCCGCATGAACGAGTAGCTGGAGGCCGAGGACAAACATGGTGCGGAGACACACATCGGCAGCTATGGCTGGTTCGCGCCGGCAGCCAAAGACGACGAGGCCATCTCGTTTCACGAGCAGTGATAGTTTTTCTTTATTATGTTGTTTTTTAGGGATTTTTTGTTGTGTAAAAACATATATTGTTATGCAAGTCACCTGACTTTCATCATTTGGGTCAGTCTACCATTTCAGGCGGTTGGATGAATATCCTACGTCTCCTAACCCTTCTTTCTCACCTCTTGTTCTTCCCCAACAGACCACTGCACGGGCCGTATGGATCCTCCCCAACATGCGATTGGATAAAGATATTGTATGAACGAAAATTATGTGTCAGCGGTAGGATGGCTGAGTTTGGTTTGTTCACATGCGGTAGCACGTGTTAGTGAGGGTGTGTTCCCTTGGTTGGGTTTGCGGTGTGCAGGAGCGACTGTGTGAGGGTGCGGTGCGACCGCGGCGTGCAGGAGCGGCCGTGTGAGGGTGCGGTGTGACCGTGACAGCCGTGCGCAAGTGTACCTCCTTTTCATTTTGAAAACTTTAGGCAATCTTGGCAAAAATGTGTGGCAATGCAAGGCCTAGACCCAAACAGGATAAGTACGTAGGTACTAGGAATACTAGTGTTAAAAAGAAAGGCGGGGTTTTTTCTTCGCAGGATTAATCGATACAAATCCTCATTTGACATGTCAATTAATGCATATTTTTTCTCCAAAAAGCCCAAAGAGCTAACCATCTCACTCCTCATCACTTGATTAATGTAGCACCATGCAAACCAGCCTTCTCACTTCCGCATGCATGCAAGGGTATATTAATGTCCTTAGTTGCTAGTACGAGGCAAACCCCATCAATTTTTCCTTGATTAGTGTTAGTGACCTTTTGCAAATTGTAATTTTGATATACTAGCCTTGTGTACAAAAAAATGGAGGTAGTAACTATATTTGACTTCCTTCCCCATTGTGATGACTTCGACGATATCTCGAACGTTGTGGCTTGGCGAAGTGCGTTCGACGAAGAACACCATTGAGGGAGACCACGGTAAGTCATTCGCAGGTGCCGCCTGCAAGCCGAGACAACCGCCTTATTTGCATCCAAGAAGTCCATTGAACCAAAGGACGCATAAATGTACTAGTACTACTAGTACACAATAGCGTCGTCCGTCCAGCTTAGTGCGGTGAGGTGGTTTCTCGAAGAAGACGATGGAGAAGCGGAGTCAGTGAAGAGTAAAATGATGGTTGCTTTGTTCGTGCTTTGAGATTTGACGCGTCACTGCTTTGTGATTTGTGATAGAATGGACAGGGGAGTAGACTATGTGCTCTATACTATACATGCATCCAAGCACGGGAGAAAGAGGAGAGACGTTGCATTTTTCTATTCCTTCAATCAATCAATCAATCAATCAGGGAGCTTCGGTTCCATCTTTTGTCTTTGGCAGCACCATCCACAATGGTTCCCATCGATGCCAAAAGCTATTTTCACAATTGGCTACACATTGTGGATGCCCTTAACCGTACCACTTGGTTTTGCTCCTGTGTGCTATCTATACAAATCTCGATTATATTGATCTAAAAAATTATAGAATCAAGATTAGTAAAAATGAGGTGATTTTGCCGCGCGGATGGCGGGGGAGGTTTCTTATTTTTAGAGTACGTTAGCCTGGCGGTTTGCTAACATGCGGTCCCACATGTGAGTGCTTTACCAAGCCAATCTGTGTCCCACATGAGGCAGAACAACGGCAGAAGCAACATGTAGTTAACTTGAAGAAGATGAGGAAGAAGCAAATTCAACAACAAGTGAAATGATGGTTGCTTTGTCCCTCCAACTTCTTTTTTAGCATTATTACTTCGTCCCTCCAACTTAACACCGGGAAAGATGCAGCTTTGTGATTTTACGCCTCATTGCTCATTACTACGCCGGCGCCATGACTGGGGTGCTTCACCCCTGCTGCTCTGCACTGTATTTCAGTATGGCACGTGGACCCGTTAGCTTGATGTCCCACATGTCGGCGAAAGGGACTAGAACATTTATGAAAGCGAGCGCTCCACTCTTATGATGGAGGAGTACACGACACAGCGGCCCAATGAACTGTCACTTGTACTGTATAGTACTGTAGTTTTGCTGTTTTGCATGATCCATCGATACAAACACGATTAAACAGGAAAGGGCGGGATTTTCTCGCGTGGTAGATGATACTGGCCATACATTTCAAAGGCAATTTTAATGCATGCAAACTGAATAATTAAGTAACAATATGATATCTAGTAAAACTAAAAACACATATGATTTATTGTGTTAGAGTGCAGTAGTAGTGATGTATTGCATAGTTGTTAGATGTAACATGCGAGAACGTGTAGAAATGTAGTTTTGGAGGGCCTACAGAGAGAAAGGCATAATATGGTCACTGAACTTCAGAATATGCTAATTACAGTCACTATATACATTTTGCGGTGATTATACGGTCACTTGCTCAGGGTTCAGCATCAAATTTCACTCTGTTGACCGGCCAAATAGTCTGCGTGGCATCATGTTGACTAGTTAAATTGACCACATTCGTTGTCGGTCCCACCTGTCAGTTCGCATAGGAAAAAGGTTAAATAAACACAAATTTACCTAGGCGCGACAAGACTCCAACCCGTGCACGGGAATCACCTGGTTGTGTATGTGTTTGTCAGGGCCTGATGTGTGTGCATGCACGTGTAGGTTGAGCACTTGAGTGTGAGAGTGTGTGTTGGTCGTGTGGTGTGTGCATGCATGTGTGCGTGTGTGCGTGTGAGTGTTGCGTGCGTGCGTGGCTGCGTGTGTATGTGTGACTGTTGCGTGCGTGCATGGCTGCATGTGTTCGTGTGAGTGTAGCGTGCATGAAGTTCGTGTGCATGCGTGCGTGTGTGTATAATCAAGACACCAGCTCCTGTGTGTTAAAGTAGATGGCTCAGCATACCAAAACAAGGCCACCTTGTCCGTTGTGCCGTAGTCATGACTTCGAACCACTGCCCAATATTTTTTTGTCGTTTGTTTTCATTCTTACTACCAAGATGCCCGTGCAGTGCACGTAACATCAAGATGCATTTGTATGACTAGTTTATCTTGTGAGAGAAAAGGATGAACAAGGGAAGGACTTATTTGCAAATATGGAGAGGTATGTGGGTACCTTTTTGCAAAATTTCCATTGTTTCCTTCCTATCTATCAGATATAAATCGGACGGCCTATATTGCAGGATGGCAGGCACACCATCATCACCAACTCTGTTTTTTTTATAAGAGTGTAGAGTATATGCAAGCCGACAGGTGGTCCCAATGGTAGTGAGATAATGTGATGCAATACTAGAGGTGCCACGTGGAACGTTTAACTGGTCAACTAGTCGTGTCTTGAGCAAATACAGAGTTGTACGGTGAGCCTGTGACTATATAATAACCACAAAACATACATGGTGACCGTAATGAGTGGATTCTGAAGTCCAATGTACGTATCGTGCTTTCGCTTCAAATACAATGATAGTCACTGTATATATCGCGAGAGAAAGATGAAACATGCGTGAATGTGCTGGGGGCTTACTTTTAGAGGTTCTAGAGATAGTTTGTGTGCGTACGTGAAAGGGGCGTAGAGGGGGGGTATGTGATGGAGAGAGAGATGCTCTTCGTTTCTCTTTATTATGACTAACTTTATATATAGTATAAAAAATACAAATTCATAGTGCGGACTAAATATCATTGTGGGCACCATGCAATGCAAATTAACGTTCATACTCCTCCATATAACTTTGTAATGTTGTATATATGTAGAAATTCAAAAATAATTTTTTGGCCACACTTTATTCAAAAGGAATGTTGTATGCGAAATAAACGTGAAGAGAGGGCTTTTTAGAAACAATGGGGTACGTGATGTAACATGTGTGAATGTGTAGTTGATGTATTT
>NC_057801.1:146576097-146656698 GCF_018294505.1 Triticum aestivum
TGGGAGAGATAGCTCGAGAAATGTGAGTGGTCTAGAGAGAGAGACGAATACGATGTCACGGCGAGAGATTTCCTTGAGTGTGTATATGCAAGGTGGAGGGGATAGAGGCACGAGGAGAATTTTTTTGTGTGGTGTCTATGTTGGTATGTGTGGGTGTGAGAAGATAACGAGACCTGGGGGCAGAGGGTGTGTCACCGCATGAGGTCTGGTGGGTCGAGGTTAGGCCCTTGGTTCGGTTCCATCCTGCGCCACATTGGTCGGCCCGTGACGCATTTAGGGAGACCCATGGATGACTAGTCGTACAAGACATAGATAGCAGAATTGTGAAGGACTCTGTGTCCACTAACAAAGCCGGCTAGGATTTGTAACCCTAGGTTCTCGGACTAAGGTAACCCCTTATCTCTAATATTACTATTCATCCAACCTAACTTTAAGGGGGCATCCTACAGAATGCTCTGCTAGAATTATACTCGTCGATTAGGAAGAGAGGTGTGAGACAATGCGTGAGAGACAGACCTAAAGATAATGTGCGTACAGGAGACACGTAGGCAGGTCTATGTATATAGAAAGGGTCGATGGGGATTGTGCGTGTGTATGCTTGTGAGAGGAAGAGTGCTTGTGATAAAGGTTAGTGAAAACAGTTGCAAATGGTTACGAGAGAGGGGAATGTTATATCAAGAGCATGTCTGCGAGAAAGACACCTCGGGAGAGGGTGTGTGAGCATGTGTGAGAGACCACCGATGGAGAGTGAAACTACACGTAAAAGACTGATGTACACATTGATTAAAGATATAAATTGTATCCAAATATTCGGATGGGATCATGATATTTGCAATTCGCATAAGGAACAGTCATTGGTCCATCAGACATCTAGATTATATCAAATTTGAGCGACGCTATGTTATTATTCGACATAATTGATCCACATAGTTAGTATTTGGAACTCCAGACAATGCATCACTTTAGCAATCGAATATAAACGTGAGTATAGTTCATGTTGTGTGTGTAAAGCACATTATACTTACGAAAGTTACACAATGAACATTATAAATAGATACCTATGAACTATCATACATTTGAATTCAACTTAAGGTGGTTTAAAAATCAAATTCGACATGAAGTCCATTCAATTATTTGAATTATGGGGGCACCAATCTTTTCTCTGATTTTGTACATAATAGCATATGTAGTCGTGTACAAAATAGATTCAAATTTAGCTCCTCCATTCCAAAATAATCGTAGTTATAGGATTTTCAAGTGTCAAAATTTCAAAAAGAAGCGGATAATTTAATGAGGTTTTCAAACATACAAGGTCAAATTTAACATTGTCTATTTAGGTCAATCCTCAAAGTTCAAGAGTACTCTCAACGTGAATGCTTCTATTTCAAAATTTCGAATGAAGCGCCAAAAGAGCCTCTACTCGTCCGAAACCGCGTGAGACCAATGTTTGGTAGTACAAGGAAATTACTTTTCCAATAACTCGGACCCGTGAAACCTACCGGCCCGATGTCCAAAGGTCTAAACCGGGGTACGTATGTAGCTTCATCTAGACGCCACGCAACCGCCTCCAAAAAACATTCATACACAATGGCCGCCTAAGCACACATGCGCGCGGCCGAAATCGCTTCCGCCCACTATTTGGGACACCTGGGATTACTATCCTACCCCCGACCTGCAGTAGGTCCGAAATTTAAGAGGGGGGCAAAGTTTGTACTTTCCCCAAATTTCAAAAAAGCGTGTCCCATCTCTTCAAAAAATCGAAAAACAAGCGCGTCCCAGACCGAAACATGGTTCTCCCTTAGCCCCCCCCCCCCGCCCACTCGTTCGATTCCCCATTCATACTCCGTGGGTGCAAAAACTACATCTCCACTAGCCGCGAAACCCCGACGTCCTCCGTCCGCCAGCCCATCCTACATCAAAAAATCCACAATGGTGGCGAAGCAGCCCGCCTCCCACCAGGCTCTCAGGTCCTAGATGATCATGCTCACCACTCCATCCGGATGTCTAGCTTGTATTGCTTCCAATTTGCTTAAATTGCATCTGCTTAGCTTACACATTATACCTTTGAATATGACATGCCTTCCTGTTTTTGGTACATACTAGTACATCTGTCTATTAACCATGTTCTTATATCAAACTAATGTTCTTGTGTATCCCTCATCAATCACTTATCATGAGGAAGTCAGGCCAGTGGACTAATGTGAGTAAAGATCCTCATTTCAAGAATGCAGCGTCAGCCTTCCGACATGATTCTCAAGAAACAGCAAGGCTAGATGAAGATAGTGAACGTAGCTCTATAGTTGATTACCGCATTTCCCCTACACTAGCATCACAGGTGCTTGCTCTAACTTGGCAGCGTGATATGTGGTTGCATGTTGCATACGGTGTCTAGATTGTAATTCTTCCAATATGGTTAAATTGCATTTGCTATTCTGCTTAGTTTATACATTATACCTGTTAATGTGACACGCCTTCCTATTTTTAGTACATAGTACGTTTGTCTATTAAGCATGTCCTTACATAAAACTATTGTTTTTTTGTATCCCGCATCAATCAATATGACGAGACACCTTTAGTAATGTAGTGCGATATTAGTTACATCTTTCATATGATTTATAGTATGCGTTGCTTCTAATTTGTTGAAATGCCATTTATGATGGGACGCTTTTAACTTACACTAGTATGCCTCGGTGCTATACAAACGGTTTTAAACCCCTTTCCGCGACGGCATTCAGAATTGTCGCCTAGTGAGTGTGGGCGATTAGGGGGCCCTTCGCACACGACCCAGAAACCGTCGGGGATATGCCCTCCTGGCACACACGCTCGGCAAAATGAGGTCGTGTGCGACCGGCGAGCGAGCAAATATGGTTATACGTACAGTAGTGCTAAAAAATACAATTATACAGGCGAAATCATTTCCGGTCGTAAGTTCATCCCACACAGTCAGTCCCCGCGAAACGTTTCCATTCGTACATACATCCCACACAGTCGCTGGAAGGAAAATGTTTTCGTTCGTAGGTACATCACACATAATTTTCCCCCTTAAATCGTTTGTGATGGCCTTCCCATCGCACACAATATTAATAATTTTATTTTTTGCATTATTGAATGCATCACACATGGTGCGTAGAAGAAATTGTGTGTGTTGCCTTAGGTCATCACCCACGGTATTTTCTCAATAACCGTTTGCAATAGCAAAAACCAATTAGCAGGCTAATTGCCCTATTATTAATAATCCATTTATTAAGCTAATTGACATTCATATTAAACGCATAATTTTGTGGAATAGTCATGGCAGATGTCCTAGTGTGAGGACTTAGTCGTGGAGCCATCGCAACTAGGTTAGCTTAAAGGGGTTAAACGGGACAAAGGACACAGGAGTTTATACTGGTTCGGCCCCTTGGGGTGAAGGAAAAGGCCTAATCCAGTTTGAGGTGGTATTGCTTATGCCATGATTACCAGGGAGCGGATATGCTTTACATAGCTTTCGATCTCTTGTTTTTCTTGCCGTGAACCATTGCTGGGTCGTCCCTTTATATACATAGGTTGACGCCCAGCGGCTCACGGAGTCCCGGCCGGCTCATAGACAATGTGTCCGACTCGGTGACTAAATATATTTGCCTTACAATATAAGTCATACACATATGGAGGTTTACCCCTATGGGCCTTAAGTCACCCTTGGGCCTTGAGCCCTCGCTTCGTGAACCGCCATCTTCAATATCCTCATGGGCTTCATATTATGAACCGCCATAGGTATAACCCGCCCCCTCCTGGGCGGGTCATACCTAATAGTCATATCCCAACATTAGGCCCCAGATTGATTTGAATTTGTTCATGTCAATCCTCAACACTTAGAAAAAATCCTTCCTTCTTCATTTGTGCGAGATCTCCTAACCCGCCATGACGGCATCTTCTTCGATCACGGTAACCTGACATGAAGTCATCTGTAATTAATTTTACGCAATATCCAACATATCTTAACAGATCCTTATCTTTAATAACCATTTCGAAAATCGAGGCGTCCAAACAGCTGGATAATCATTATTTGGCCTCCTCATTTTTTGCGCCCATTTGTTACCCTTCTCCTTATAAATAGGGTCACAGCCCTCCATTCACTTTCCCCCTTTCCTTCTCGTCTTCTTCTTCCTCTCGCGACTCCTCTGCCGCCCTGAGCTTCACCGCCACAGTCCTCCGATCGCTGCACCAACTCAGGCCGATGCATCAACCTGACTGGTCCAGAAAACATCGGCGCTCCGCCGTAGTCCATCTGCGTCTGTAAGTGTTCATCTCCTCTGCGTCAGATCTGCATTAGGGTTAGCTCTGTTCTTCGGTGTTCTTCGATGTTCTTCACTGTTTTCTTCCACCCTATTACCTTATCTATATATAATATAAAAATCATGCGGTAGCGGTTTTAGCCTTTGTTTTTAATATCAGAACACCTTTTCCTTCATAGAAGATCTCAATGGAGCACACAAACTCCTCTGCTGCGACTTTAGGTTTAGATTTTACAGCATTTTTTGTACTGCCACGGATGCAAAATTATAGCTTCAGTCTGTGAAATCTATTTGTCCTTCACTTAGCGAAATTTTTCTTCTTGATAGATCTTAACTATCAGCATTGTCATGGCGGCTTACATCACCAGTTATAGCTAGTCATATGTCATTAGGCCCCTTTTAAGCCAACACTCTGAATACATACTGTAGTGGTTTACCTCCGGCTTAATGAATCAACTTAAATCGGCAAACTATTCTTTCTTTTAGCCTTCTTGCTTCACAATGTCACCGAAGACATCCACTTCATGTAACTGGGTTCCCTCCATTGTCACTAAGGACACACTCAAAGACTTTGTCAAAACCGGCTACTTACCAAAAAAACTGTCATGCATTATCGCGCCCCCAATCAAGAAGAAGAAAGACCTCAACCAAAGGATGATGAGGTCATTGTTTTTACTGACCACATGAATCGGGGCTTCTCACCGCCTGGTTCTAAATTTTTCCGAGATTCTACACTTCTTTGAGCTTCGTCCTCAAGACATCGGACCCAATTTCGTGTCAAACATCTGCAACTTTCAAGTTTTCTGCGAAGTATACCTTCAAGAGGAATCCAGTGTTGAACTGTTTAGGGAATATTTTTATCTGAACTGCCAAAACAAGTTTACAGACGGACGCAGCTTGGAACTTGGCGGAATCTCAATTCAAAAAAGAAGAGATCCTATCTTCCCCTATGCTTGCTTGCCGAGTCACCCCAAAGATTGGAACCAGACATGGTTTTATTGCAAAGATACCTCTCCGGCTGACAAGAACCCACTTCCAGGCTATCGTGCCCAGCATCTTGACTCAAAACATCATCTTCCTGAGAAGCTTACCATTGCTGAATGTAAAAAGCTCACCCCCACCATTGCAAAGGTCAAGGCTCTACTGGGAAATGGTTCAACTGGCATTGACTTAGTTTGATGCTGGGTTGCTTGGCGAATCATACCCTTGAGCCGCTGATCCGGCTTAATGTGTATTTACACGGGTGGTAAAAAGGATCCACTGCACCACACCTCCATGTGTTTAAATAATGACGACATCAATGAAATGACAAAGTCCCTTCTGAATGAAGATCCGGAACACTGCAGCAAAGTGGGTCTAAACCCTTTCTGCAAACTTAACCTGCCACTAGATGTGAGTCTTTAAATTACTTACTTTTACCTTCATCATTCAAATATTCTATTAACTCAACTTTAATGACTTTCACAGGCTAACTCTGATTTTTGGAAAAAGAAGTACGACCATGAAGCTGCCAAAAAGGCCAGGGCTGCCAAGAAAACCGTCAGGAAGAACAAGAAGAAATCCAGTACTTCCGAGCTGTTTGAACTGAACGAGAGGTCTGAGTTGGAGGTAGCTCTTGATTCTCTTGGCTCCTTTTTCAACTATCTTATTGACATTGATTATCATCAGGATGACACAGGGGACAGTCAAGCAATCGAGGAAGAGGTAACTATCATTTCCTCTAACTCTTAGCCTTTGCCAAGACAGAAAACTCGAAGAGTAACCCGGAAAGTAAGCTTTTCACAACCCTTAGCTCATATGGATCCTCACTTTCTTTTGAAGCAACAACATCACGAGAGCCGGCGACAGACTCGGACTAGCGGAGGTGAAGAATTATCTTTCGGCTTACCGAACACTCCAAGGAAGCATCAAAAAAAGTCATCCCAAATTTAAACTCTTTTTATCCTTTTGGCGGTTCTCATTCGCCAGCCACTTGATTCTTCTTATTCAAATTGTCAGGAGACTTCTCGCTCCTCTTCCGGCGACTCATCACGGTCCCAGCTGCCGGCTTTCAAAACTGCTCTTGGGTAATAACAATTACTTATTATTTGCTTCTTACACTCCTTTATATTTACACTGGCCTCTCATGGCCCATGTAGTGTAAAGTCCAAGCCTAGCAAGAAGGCAAGGGTGACCAAGCCGGCTGAAGACCCCAAAGTCAATGAACCGGAGTAACAAATTCCTACATCTGACACCTCCGCACCATAACAAGAAGAACGTATTCTTGACGCTCCACCAGAAATTCCTGACTCTTCCAATGACCAGACGAATAACAATCCTTTGAATACTGAATCATCAAGCCCAATTAAACCGGCTGAGACACATGATGATGATGTGATGATTACCAGCACCGGCTTTAGAGAGCCGGGAGACCTACTGTTTTGGCCAACCGCAAAAGAAGAACATATTGAGAGGCAAAAAGTGAGATTTGATGTTGCAAACTACTCTCAATTGAGTGTTAGTGAAGTATTCTCTGGCTATCTCAATCAAATGCACACTAGCCGAGACCTTGAAGTTGACATGGTGAAGCAGATGCATCAGAAATATGAGGTATGAACTCCTTCTTTACTGCGTTATGCATATCCTGTTAGCCCCCAAGTCTATTGTGTATGATGGAATTGAATATGATGTAGACTTAGAATAACCATGAGTATAAAGAATACCCTTTGATAGAATCCTTCAAAATCTGGCTTACACTATCCGGGTTAAAGCAGATCTGTAATGATTAACACGGAATCCTTAGCCCCCAAGGGTCGGTTTTAATCAGCATGAATGAGCCGGTCCTTTGCATCATTGTGTATCAATCAGAACTTACTTGTGTAGCCCCCATGAGCTGGTTGTGTTTGTTCATAGCACAACCAGGTCATCACAAGATAATAGTAAAATACGAGCAATATGCATTAGCCCCCAAGTGCCAAGTACTCTTGCTTGCAAAGTGCTTGGCACTTAGTCACGTAAGTCATTGTATGAATATTTTTTCGGCAGGCATTAGTCCCCAAGTGCCAAGTGGTATTGCTTGCAAAAGGCTTGGGACTTCATTTGTGTCATCCAAATCTAAACATGATTTTGAACCGGTGTATGTATAGACCACCGCTGCTCAACTTCAATCACAACTAAATGACATGAAAGATCAGCTGGAACACCAAGAATCTGAGACCAGGAAAGCGGACTCAAAATTACAATTTAGCCTGTCTGAAATGGAAAAACTGAAGACCAGCTTTGAAGTCGAAAGAAGCACCTGGGCTAAGGAGAAAACTGCCTTAATACAGCAGGCTGAAAAAGCGGAGGCGGCTCTTTAGGAGGTGACCTCTGAGCTTACCGGCTTACAACACCATGTATCCCAAATGGTTTCTGCTATCTTTGGTGAGTCGCCTCGCTAGTACCAAATTTAAACCTCTTCCTTGAATATATAAGCTGCCTCTAACCAATCCATTTTTATTATTCAAGTCCCAGGAGCAACAATCTTAGCCAAGAGATGCTTTCGAAGCTCAAGGCTATTTATACACTTGTTCAACTGTTATATACTGGAACTTGGCATGCACTGGCCACAATTTCTCTGACTAATCAAGCACCTACTCTCTTGAGTGATGTCTTGAAAAAGCTTTATGTTCTTCCTAAGAGGATTAGCGAGATGAAGCGATCATCTGCAAGAGCCGGTGCTGTGACAGCTTTAAGCCGGGCCAAGGCATGGCTAGCAGAGCTAGACCCGGCCGACATAGCTACCGGGTATCCGAGCTTAAAAGAAGATGGCAATCCCTTTGAGAAGAAAGACTTCGCCGCCTGCGTGAAGGAGATACATCCTTTGGCCAGCCTGATTGCCAACGAAACAGATCTTTCAAGATACCAACTGGCTTATGACATGGAAAATTAGAAGTTGCCTACGCCGGCTTATAAAGTGATGGATCTAGTTCCCCCAATCTTTAAGCATACTTTTGCTCCTGAAGTTGACTCGTCTGAGCTTATAGATGATGAAGCTAAATTCCGAGCCTTGTGTGGCATTAATTAGTCATCACCAAACTTCTAGGAAGAAGAGGAGGACGAAGAACCGGGGAAGGATGATCCAGAAGCTTCAAACCATCAGGGCCGAGAAGATTGATCCGTTGGGCGGTTCATATATTTGATCCTCTAAAAACACTTAATCATTTTGGCTCATTGAGTCATGTAATAGGCTAGTAAAACTTTGCTCTGTTGTGCCATCGTGCACATTTGTGTTTTGCCCAACACTGTTTGATCCGCCACTTGGAAACTATCATTATATCCTTATGATGACGTTGATTTATGCAGATGAGATTTAGTCCTACCCTGCACACAAGTAGATCACAAGAGCCCTGGCGGTTTATCGGAGGGCGGGTCATAATATCCCATATAAAATCGCTGATGATTAAAATAGTTTATAAGCAGGGCCGGTTTAATCATGATTAGATATAATCATAACAAAAAATATCATACCTGTGATATTGGATCATACTGCCGGCTTATGATAGTTGTGCAGTAAGGGTTATGTCGTGGAATAGTCACGTCAGTTGTCCTCGTGAAAGGACTTAGTTGTGGAGCCATCGCAACTAGGAAGCTTGAAGGGGTTAATCGGGACAAAGGACACGAGAGGGTTTATACTAGTTCGGTCCCTTACGGTGAAGGTAAGGCCTACGTCTAGTTGGGTTGGTATTGATGTTTCGATGACCAGGGAGCGAGATACGCTATGCCCAGTTCTCGATGAGTTGTTTCTTGCCCTAAGCTGCCAGCAGGTCGTCCCCTTATATACACGGGTTGACGCCCTGCGGCTTACAGAGTCCCGGCCGGCTTATAAACAGTGTCCGGCTCGGTGACTAGTTAAGTCTACCTTATGATACAAGTCATATTACTATGGCGGTTTATTACAACGGGCCTAAGGTCGCCTGTGGGCCTTAAGCCCTCTATGAACCGCCATCTTCACCTTTGATCTTGGGCTTCTCTCTGGTAAGTCTTCTTTGCGTAACCTGGCCCCTCCTGGGCGGCTTACACAAATAGTTATATCCCCAGCATTAGGCCCCAGATTGATTTGAACCTGTTCATGTCAATCTTAAAATACTTTATGGAACTGTCCTTCAGTCTTTTGTCTTGAGCGAAGATTCTAACCCGCTGTGACGTCATCATCTGGATCCGGGTTAAATCACCGTGACGTCATCTTCAATAAAACTTATTTTTTACTCCGTCATATCTTCCAACGGATCTTTGCCTTTACTGACCATCCCGAGAATCGAGGCGTTAGGGCCACTGGATAATAAATTTTATCTCCTCGTTTCTCGCGCCGCCTCAGTTATCCTTCTCTTATAAATAGGCGCGACACTGGTCTTCCATTCTTCCCTCTTTCAGTCGTCTTCTTCCTCCCGCCTCCTCTCGAGCTCCGCCTCCACCTCCGCCGCTGTCGAGCTTCCTGTCTTCACTGTCTCAGGCCGCTGCATCGACCTGGTTGGACCAGAGAAACGCGACGAACCTCCGCAGCCCATCCAGATCCATAAGTTCCCTTCCGTTCCCTGCTTAGAGCTGCATTAGGGCTTCTTCGAGTTCGTCAGAGTTCATCACCATTAGAGCCAAACCCTTGTTAGTTTTCCTCTTAGACTCCTCTTCTGTCTGAGAATGATATAATATGGCCGCGGTAGTTGTTTTCGCACTTGTTTTGGATAAAAAGCAGATCCCTTTCTCTGTATAAAAGCCTCATTCGAGCCTATGAACACGTCTGCGTCAGTTTTTAGGTCTAGAAAATTTTCTTATCATAACAGACCTTTGATCTTAAATATCAGCAGAAGATTATGAAACCTGTTTTTATCACCCGGAAAATTCCTTCTGTTAAATGCCTTTAAACACTACTGTCCAGGTGTCCGGCTTAAATTAATGACACACAACCTTAGTTGCTCCTCATGACCTGAAGAATTTTGAACTGCTCTTGATACTTGTAGTGGCTTAAATATTGTTACACAGTCATCCTTATATCATTAGGCCCCTCATTAAGCCGCCACCTTGAATAATTAGGATTTTTCTCCCGGGTTAAAATTGAACCGGATCTTCTTATTTTGTCATAGGCCAACTGTTGTCATGGCTCCTAAGGCGGCCAAGGCCCTTGTAACCTGCAATTGGGTCCCATCCATAGTTACCAAGAGTAAACTTGCTGAATTTGTTAAGTCTGGCCATCTGCCTAAGAAGGAGGTCATGTCTTATCGTGCCCCTGACCCATCTGAAGAGAAGCCTCAACCCAAAGAAGGGGAGGTGATAGTTTTTACGGATCACATGAGCCGGGGATTTGCCCCTCCCGACTCAAAATTCTTCAGGGAGGTCTTGAATTTCTTTGACCTTAGAACTCAAGACATCGGACCCAATTCCGTGTCAAATATTTGCAATTTCCAAGTCTTCTGCGAGGTGTACCTTGGAGAGGAGCCAAGTCTGCTATTATTCAGGGAACTTTTCTACTTGAACCGGCAAAATGAACGTGCCAACGGGCCCAGTCTTGAGCTTGGCGGCATCTCGATCTAGCGACGGAGAGACTGCCTTTTTCCTTATGTTGAGCTGCCGAGTCACCCAAAATCTTGGAACCAAATGTGGTTCTACTATCAGGACACTTCTCCAGCTGATGAGAAGCCTCTGCCCGGCTTTCGCGCCCTGCGCCTTGAGTCCAACCATCCGCTAACAGACAAACTGACGGCCGTTGAGTGTCTGCCTCTCAATCCCACCATCAAGAAGATCAAAGCTCTCTTGGGAAACGGGTTAAACGGCGTCGATCTGGTCCAAGTCTGGGTCACGTGGCGAATACTTCCATTAAGCCGCCGTTCCGGCTTAATGTATACTTACACAGGCGAAAAGGATGACCCGTTACGCCATAGTCCTGACGACTTACCAGATGATGTGGTGGATGCTACGACCCAGTCACTGCTGAAGGAGGGCACTGTGACGAGTAACACCTTCGGCTTACTTCCCTTTTGCAAGAAGAACCCGACCCCTGCAGTAAGTTATCAATCTTAATAAATACTCTTCGCTATGTTATACCTTTTTTGGTACTCATAATTCCTTATCCTTTCCACAGGCCGATGATAACTTCTGGAAGGCCAAATATGACCATGAGGCTGCCAAACAAGCTAGGACGACCAAGAAAACCGAAAGGAAAGCCGCCAAGACGGGAACCTCAAAGAAAAAGAAACCCAGCGCCTCCGACTTACTCAAATTGGATGATAGTTCTTCGGATGATGAAGAGGTAATCTTTAAATTTTCTTAATTCCCTTGTCATTATCTGTCTGACATTCTGTCCCTTCAGGAGGATACGGGGAATGGTCAAGCAGCCAATGAAGAGGTAACTATAATCTCCTCCGACTCATAGCCTTTGCCAAAGCAAAAGATCCAGAGGGTGACCCGGAAAGTAAGATTTTCACATGCTCTTGCTTATCAAGATCCTCAATTTCTTTTGAAGCAACAACAGCTTGAGAACCGGAGGCAGACCCAAAACAACAAGGATGCGGAACTCTCCTCCGGCTTACCTGACGTAACCAGGAAGCGTCGGACTGAGGTTATCTCCGATTTACATTCTGTTTTACCTTTAGCGGGCTTAATTCGTCATCCTCTCAATTCGTCTGACTCCAATTATCAGGATACCTCTCCTTCTTCCGATGAATCCATGCAGTCAAACATGACGGCTTTCAAAACTGCTCCCGGGTAATGTAACCTTATGTACCTTGAACTTTACTTTACCCATGCTTGCGTATTCATCCTTCTGTCTTTGTTAATAGCATGCAAGTGAAACCCAGCAAGAGGGCGAAGGAGAATAAGCTATCCCAAGACTCGATTGTAACTGAACCGGTGATTAATGCGTCTGCTCCAGACAGCTCTACCCATCAGCCGCCGCCTGATCCGGCTTCTGATATTCTAGTGCCAACCTCTGATCCGCCCGCTGAAGATACTCTCAACACAAATGACCTGGAGACTCCTAGCCCAGTCAAGACAAATGAACCGGAAGTTGAGATTGTGAGGTCTCAGTTTGTTGAAGCAGGGCGGCCTACCGTCCTTGCCAAATGTACTGCCAAGGAAGAACTTGCCGAACGCCGAAAAGCCAAGCAGGACATTACTGATTATACTCACTTAAGCATTGGTGATATAGTCTCGGGCTATCTGAATCAAGTGCATAATAGCCGTGACCTGGAAATTGACATTGTAAAACAAATACAACACAAATCTGAGGTATAACTTATACTTTTTACCTGAATCTTACATACTGTACCAGCCCCCAAGTCTATTGCTTATGAATAAATATGTTGTAGACTTAGAAATCTGCTTTACTTGTTAGTTTAGCCGGTTCAAAGAGAATATATTTAACCCGATTATAACATGATAGTTTTAAATTTGCAATATACATTAGCCCCCAAGTGTCAAGTATCTTTACTTGTAAAGTGCTTGAGACTTAATATGTGTGACCCGGTATGATAAGTTAAAAATTCTTCAGCATACATTAGCCCCCAAGTGCCAAGTATCTTTACTTGTAAAGTGCTTGGGACTTGAATGTTACCTTACTATAATCCTTACCATAACCTGGTGTCCATGCAGGCCACCATAAGTCAGTTTGAATCGGAGCTTGCTATCCTGAAGAGTCGTCTGGAAACTCAAGAACTTGAAACTCAGAAGGCCAACTCCAAATTAGAATTCAGTGTCTCTGAAAATGAGAAGTTGAAGAAAAATTTGGAGTCAGATAAGAAAGTTTGGGCTGATGAGAAGGCTTCACTGGTGACTCAGGCCAAGACAGCAGAAGCATCTCTTGCAGAGGCAACAACCGAGTTGTCTGTCTTAAAACGGTAGATATCTCAAATGGTCTCAGCCATCTTCGGTAAGTTACTGTGCAAAACCTCAAACAGTGTAACCTTACAATGACTATTGTAATAATTACTTCCGGCTGACTATTATGCTTGTGCACACATAGGCCCCAGGAGTACCAACCTTAAGCAAAACATGCTGATCAAGCTTAAAGCAGTTTACACCTTAGTGGAACAGTTGTACTCCGGGTCACAACGTGCCTTAGCCATTGTAGCCTTATCAAACGCCCCTCCCCACCTCTTACAGGACGTGTTGAAGCATCTTGCTGCGCTACCTCAGCGAATTCAGGATTTGAGGCTGTCATCTGCAAGAGCCGGAGCCGTTGCCGCATTGAGCCGGGCAAAAGCATGGCTTCTAGAGCTAGACCCGGCTGACCTTGCTCTTGGATACCCAAGTCGGAAGGAGGATGGCACTGTATTTGATGATCATGACTTTATCGCCTGTGTCAAAGTCATACGTCCTGTGGCGACCCTCATTGGGAACGATACTGATCTCACTAAGTACTCTCTGGGCTATGATAGTGAGAACCGGAGAATCCCAAACATTCCATATGATGATGTCAGCCTGATCCCTCCTACTCGTAAGCATACTTTTGCCCTTGAAGTAGACCCACCCGGTTTAATAGATGATGAAGCTGAATTTGAAGCTTTGAGCGGCATTTACTGGGCCTCGTCAACTTTCCAGGACAAAACAGCCGACGGAGAAGTGGAGAAGGATAACCAGGAGACTTCAAGCCCGCCGAAGGAGTGAATCGCCAGGTGTTTTGCAAAAAACAATGCTTCATTTATTCAGACTCAGGGAGTCTTGTAATAGGGTAGAAAAAACTTCCTAATGTTTATCATGCCTTCGCGCATGTTCCTAGCGCTGAACACTTTCGAAAGCTGCCACTGCTATATATTTTTGGCTTGTATTTCCTTGGCGTGTTAAATTTGCTTGCCTTATTCTACGATCCTTTAATAACCTTTCCTGTTGATTTTATGCTCACCTGGTACTTAACAACCTGGTGTAACCAATATTAAATCGGAAAGACAAAAAACATCTCATAATGCTTTTCACAAGGTCTCAGGATAATCAAAATAATTTACAGGCTTCTGATTCGAATACGATCAGTAAACCGTTCCAAAGGGGTTAAGCTAAGATTCGGATACGATCATATAGCCCCCAATGGCTTGGCGATGCTATCAAATGGGTATCGACAGCTATGTTCTCTTTGGTTTGAATACGACCTATGTTTGAACAGGAAGCCCCCTAGTGACCATAAGATTTGTTTAATGACGCTGATTCGAATACGATCCACGTCAGATCCAAAGGGGTTAAGCTATGATTCAAATATGGTCAAGAAGCCCCCAAGTGGGTTTGGCGGTATACCGATCAAGCGGGTATCGACAGCTATGTTCTCTTTGGTTTGAATACGACCTATGTTTGAACAGGAAGCCCCCAAGTGATCATGGCTAGATTCAGATATGATCATAAGCCGAACCAAAGGGAAAGCCGGATTCAGATATGATCTGCTCCCTGTTGGTAGTGTCCACCACCTGGTAAAGAAGACATAAAAACATTCTTTATGGGAAAAAAGGACAAAGGTCCTGCTTTATTGCTTTATATAATATGTACATCGTCAAAAGTATATACATTTTAAGAGTCGGTGGCTTAAGTATAGTAAGGCCTAAGATGGGCGATATTCCACGGCCGGCGGGTCTCCTCCTCCAACTTACATGAGTCCTTGTGTTATCGAATATCAATGAGGTAATATGACCCATTGTTCAGATTCTTGCTGACCACAAAGGGTCCTTCCCAAGGTGGTGATAGCTTGTGCATATTAGACTGATCCTGGATGAGCCGGAGCACCAAATCACCTTCCTGAAAGGTTCTGCTCTTGACCTGTTGGCTGTGATAACGGCGCAGGTCTTGCTGGTAAATCGCCGAGCGGGCTATTGCCAAGTCTCGCTCCTCATCCAACAAGTCAAGTGCCTCCTGACGAGCCTTTTCGTTATCCGCCTCAACATAAGCCGCCACACGGGGTGAGTCATGTCGGATGTCACTTCGTAGAACTGCCTCTGCTCCATAGACCATGAAAAAAGGTGTGTAACCCGTAGATCTATTAGGCGTAGTGTTGATGCTCCATAATACAGAGGGTAAGTCCTCCACCCAGCAACCCGGAGTCCGTTTTAAGGGGACAAAGAGCCGGGGCTTAATACCCTTCAGTATCTCTTGATTAGCTCTTTCTGCTTGACCATTGGATTGAGGATGAGCAACAGCCGAAACATCAAGCCGGATATGCTCTCGTTGACAGAACTCTTCCATGGCTCCCTTGGAAAGATTAGTACCATTATCAGTTATAATGCTGTGTGGGAAACCAAAACGAAAGATCACCTTTTTCATGAACTGAACCGCTGTGGCCGCATCACACTTACTGACTGGCTCCGCCTCAACCCACTTTGTAAACTTATCTACTGCCACCAGGAGATGTGTCTTTTTATCCTTAGATCTTTTGAAGGGTCCAACCATGTCAAGGCCCCAGACTGCGAATGGCCATGTAATTGGGATCATCCTTAGTTCTTGAGCCGGCACATGAGCACGTCATGAAAACTTCTGACAACCGTCACATTTACTGGCCAGATCCTCCGCATCAGCATGAGCCGTGAGCCAGTAGAAACCATGACGGAAAGCCTTGGACACCAGAGATTTTGAGCCGGCATGATGACCACAATCTCCTTCATGGATCTCTCGAAGTATCTCTTGACCCTCTGTAGGTGACACACAACGCTGGAATGCCCCTGTCACACTGAGGTGATGTAACTCGCCATTAACAATTGTCATGGATTTGGACCACCTGACAATTTGTCTCGCCAAGGTCTCATCCTCAGGTAGCTCTCCCCGGGTCATATAAGCCAAGTATGGCAATGTCCAATCTGAGATGACATGAAGCGCGGCCACCAACTGTGCCTCCGGGTCTGGCACTGCTAGCTCTTCCTCTGTAGGTACCTTGACAGAAGGATTATGCAAAATGTCAAGAAAGGTGTTAGGCGGCACCGGCTTACGCTGAGATCCCAACCGGCTTAACGCATTAGTCGCCTCATTCTTCCTTCTATCAATGTGCTCCACTTGGTACCCTTTGAAGTGCCCAGCTACAGCATCTACTTCACGATGGTAAGCTGCCATAAGGGGATCTTTAGAATCCCACTTGCCTGAGACCTGTTGAGCCACAAGATCTGAGTCGCCCAAACACCTTACCGGCTCAAATTCATCTCCTTGGCCATCCGGAGACCATGGAGAAAGGCCTCGTATTCAGCTGCATTGTTAGTACAGGGAAACATGAGACGGAGCACATAGCGAAATTTGTCACCTCGAGGGGAAGTTAAAACAACTCCAGCCCCTAAGCCTTATAACTTCCTGGACCCATCAAAGTGAATAGTCCAATACGTATTATCCGGCTTCTCCTCAGGTGCCTGCAACTCTGTCCAATCAATGATAAAATCGACCAAGGCTTGAGATTTGATAGCAGTACGGGGCATATACTTCAAACCATAGGGCCCAAGCTCAATAGCCCACTTAGCGATTCGTCCTGTGGCCTCCCTGTTTTGAATGATGTCTCCCAGAGGGGCTGAACTTACCACCGTTATAGGATGACTTTGGAAGTACTGCTTCAGCTTCTGGTTTGCCATGAACACACCATAAACAAGTTTCTGCCAATGTGGATATCTTTGCTTAGACTCAATGAGCACCTCGCTGACGTAGTAAACCGGCCGTTGAACCAGGTGCTCCTTGCCTGCCTCCTTACGCTCCACCACAATGGCAACACTAACGGCCCGCGAGTTAGCAGCCACATATAACAACAGTGGCTCTCTATCAATGGGAGCCGCAAGAACTGGTGGCTCAGACAACTGCCTCTTTAAATCTTCAAAGGCAGTGTTAGCAGCATCACTCTAGACAAAGGTGTCTGTTTTCTTCATCATCTGATATAGCGGTAAGGCCTTCTCCCCTAACTGGCTTATGAACCGGCTTAAAGCAGCAACACGACCCGCCAGGCGCTGAACATCATTGATACACGCCGTCTTAGCCAGAGAGGTAATCGCCGTGATCTTCTCCGGATTAGCTTCAATGCCTCTGTTTGACACCAGAAAACCCAAGAGCTTGCCCGCAGGTACACCAAACACACACTTGGATGGGTTAAGCATCATCTTGTAAACCGGAGATTGTGAAAGGTCTCTCTCAAGTTAGATATCAGGGTTTCCTTTTCTCTGGACTTCACCACGATGTCATCCACATAAGCATGAACATTACGCCCAATTTGATCGTGCAAACATTTCTGTACACATCGCTGATAAGTCGCCTGGGCACTCTTGAGTCCAAATGGCATAGATACATAACAGAAGGCCCCAAACGGAGTGATGAAAGTTGTCTTCTCCTGGTCCTTAACTACCATCTTGATCTGATGATAACCAGAGTAAGCATCCAAGAAGCTCAAACGTTCACAACCCGCCGTAGCATCAATGATTTGATCAATACGGGGGAGAGCAAAGGGATCAGCTGGACAAGCCTTGTTTAAGTCCGTGTAATCCACACACATCCGCCAAGTGTTGTTCTTATTAAGCACTAACACCGGGTTAGCCAACCACTCCGGGTGAAAAACTTCAACAATAAACCCGGCCGCTAAGAGCCGGGCGACCTCTTGCCCAATAGCTTTTCGTCTCTCTTCGTTGAACCGTCGGAGAAACTGGCTGACCGGCTTATACTTTGGATCAATATTGAGAGTGTGCTCAGTGAGTTCCCTCGGTAAACCCGGCATGTCAGAAGGTTTCCATGCAAATATGTCCCAGTTCTCACGGGGTAAATATGTCCCAGAACTCGATGAGCGCGGTTTCCTATTTAGGATCCAAATTGGCACTGATACTGAACTGCTTAGAGGCATCTCCTGGGGTAAAGTCAACAAGCTTGGTCTCAGCGGCCGATTTAAACTTCAACACCGGGTCATGCTCAGTAGTTGGTTTCTTGAGGGAGGTCATATCCGCCGGGTCAACATTGTCTTGATAAAATTTGAGCTCCTCCGCGGCACAGGCAGTCTCAGCGTAAGCCGCGTCGCCTTCTTCACATTCCAAGGCCACCTTTCGACTCCCAATCATAGTGATGGTGCCCTTGTAACCCGACATCTTGAGCTGAAAGTAAACATAACACGACCGTGCCATGAACATAGCATAAGCCGGTCGCCCAAACAAAGCGTGATATGGACTCCTGATTTTGACCACTTCAAACGTCAATTTCTGAGCCCTGGAATCATACGCATCTCCAAAGGCCACCTCCAATTCAATCTTGCCAACTGGGTAAGCCGACTTGCCTGGAACCACCCCATGGAAAACGGTGTTGGATGTTCTCATATTCTTCTCAGTCAACCCCATGCGCTGGAAAGTCTCATAATAGAGGATATTGATGCTGCTACCTCCGTCCATGAGTACCTTAGTGAATTTATATCCACCAACCTGGGGTGCTACCACCAAGGCTAACTGACCCGGATTATCGACTCGTGGAGGGTGATCCTCTCTGCTCCATATGATGGGTTGCTCTAACCATCTCAAATAACGAGGAATTGCCGGCTCAACCGAATTTACGGCCCTCTTATGAACCTTCTGGTCACGTTTGCATAAGCTAGTGGTAAACACATGGTACTGCCCACCACTCAACTGTTTCGGATGGCTCTAATAACCCGACTGCTGCTGCTGTTGTCCTCCCTGACCAGATTGCTGCTGATTATTTCCACCCGGCTGTCCCTGAAAACCGGAATTTGAACCGCCGCCCGGGCCATGAAAGCCGCCAGCCCCTGAACCGCCGCCAGATCCATGACTACCATCAAAGGTATTGGAATTTTTAAACGCCTTCATGATCGCGTGATCTTTCCACAGGTGTGTAGCGGGGTGCTCCCGGGTGCCGTGTTTCGGGCAGGGCTCATTGAGTAGCTGCTCAAGAGATGGGCCTGACCCGCCAGATCGAGGCCACTTACCCTTACGTCTCTGATTGTTACAATGGGTATTAGCGTTGACTACAAGCTCCGGGATGCCATCCGCCTTACGCTTATTGCCGCCTTGATTCACCGGGTTGTGTTGTTGACCCTTTCCATTGCCGTTCCTTTTTCCCTTCTCTGTCTTCTCATCGTCAGATGCGGGATCCTTGGTACTATCAGAGTCGGCATATTTGACTAAAGCTGCCATCAGCGTACCCATATCCCTGCAGTCACGCTTAAGGCGCCCCAGTTTCTGCCTCAGCGGCTCAAATCTGCAATTTTTCTCCAACATGAGGACTCGGAGCCGGCATCCATCTTATCAGATGAATGAATTATCTCCTTGACCCGGTGTACCCAATGGGTGGTGGATTCTCCATCCCCCTGCTTACAATTTGTCAAGTCCACGATTGACATAGATTGCTTACCGGTGTCCTTGAAGTTCTGGATGAAACGGGCTTTTAACTCCTCCCACGAACCAATGGAATTGGGTGGTAAACTTTTTAACCAAGACCGGGCCGTTCCATCTAACATCATGGTGAAGTATTTAGCCATTGCCGTGTCACTGACTTCCAACAGCTCCATGGCCATCTCATAACTCTCAATCCATGCGCCAGGCTATAAGTCAGCCATGTAATTCGGCACCTTTCGAGGTCCCTTGAAGTCCTTGGGCAGGCGCACGTTGCGCAAAGCCGGTATCAAACAAGGAACACCACCAGTTCTGGTGGCTACTCCCATCTCAATAGAAGTCGTTGGATACTCTGGAATATTCTGATGTGCCGCCTGTTGAGCCGCCAGCTGAGCTGCCCGCTCGTTCTCCTGACGTACTCGGTCTTGCACCGGGTTATAGCCACCATGTTGGTCACGGCGTTGGGCGTTGCTTGACAAAGCTTCAGATTCCATGTGCCTGCTGTAACTTGGGCTCCGGTTCTGACGAGGCGGTGCTAACCAAGGCAGAGGAGTTGAATGAATCCTATCCCGGCTATAAGAATAGGTCTCTTGCTGAGCCAGGGCTGTCTGGACAAGTTCCCTGATTCTCTGGGTCTCCACCGTTGTTGGATCATCACCGTCCACTGGGAGAGCCGCCCGACACGCTGATGCTGCGACTAAGTTCTCCATGGGGTTGAAAAAGTGACCCGGCGGTATCGGCACATAACATGGCGGCGCCATGTTTCCATGAGGAGGTACCATATCTCGAGGCTGAGCCGGTCCCCCCATTCCGGTTGTCATAAACTGATTTGCATCGAGCGGGTTACTTGGGCCGGCTCCGGGTGTAGCAAACAGAACCCGAGGGTCATAATTCGGAGGCAAACGGGACTGACTTTTCTGGTGCCTCCTCCTCATTACCTCATTGGATGCGTTTAAGCTCATCTTGAGCTGGTAAGCTTCTGATTGCAACCGCTGTGCCCGGGCGTCGAGAGCCGCTCGCTCTGTAGCTAATCTAGTATCCTCAGCTGCCAAGGCCTCCTTGGCCTGAGCTATCTCCTCACGCACCCATGCCACCTCCGTGTCATGCTCATCTTTATTCGTAGGGATAACCATGGCGGTTAACAGGGCTGTAAGTTTATCCATGAGATCTATCAGCACTTGAGCCGGCGGGCGCACAGGGCCTCCTGCCCCGGCCACTCCTATCCCGGACGTAACTGCAGCAGCGGACATAGAGTTTTGGCCGGGTTGAGTCCCAGCCATGAAGACTCTTGCCCAATTCGGCGACTCACAGCGGTCCAGAATACTGAAGCCATCAAAACAGCCCCCGAGCACGCCATCTTGTACCTAATACAGCGAATCTGTTGAACCGGCGGACGAATCACCTTCAGAGTGGATGGCCGTCTCACCACCATCTTCAGGTCCTTCAGAAAGCTCTTCCCCGTGGACGCAGCCCACAAAGACACGCTTCATGCCGGGTTGAGCTCGGACGGGTTTCGCACACTGAGCCGTCTCGACGAGGTCGGTGCAGTTGTCCGGCTCAGGCCCCGGCTCGCCAATCCGGCCGATGAATACGTGGATCCCTCTGAAGGGGACCCGGTACCCGTACTCAATTGAGCCGGCGTCGGGGCCCCAGCCTTCATCGTCGATGTAGATCTTGCCGCGACGACTCTTGGTCATCCGGCCCACTACGTATCCCTTGAGCCCTTCGAAGCTTCCCTTCAAGAACTGAAATCCACCGTGCGCTGGCCCCATGATGGGCGCCAACAGTCACGTCAGATGTCCTCGTGAAAGGACTTAGTTGTGGAGCCATCGCAACTAGGAAGCTTGAAGGGGTTAATCAGGACAAAGGACATGAGAGGGTTTATACTAGTTCGTCCCCTTACGGTGAAGGTAAGGCCTACGTCTAGTTGGGTTGGTATTGATGTTTCGATGACCAGGGAGCAAGATATGCTATGCCCGGTTCTCGATGAGTTGTTTCTTGCCCTAAGCCGCCAGCAGGTCGTCCCCTTATATACACGGGTTGACGCCCTGCGGCTTACAGAGTCCCGGCCGCCTTATAAACAGTGTCCGGCTTGGTGACTAGTTATGTCTACCTTATGATACAAGTCATATTACTATGGTGGTTTATTACAATGGGCCTTAAGTCGCCTGCGGGCCTTAAGCCCTGTATGAACCGCCATCTTCACCTTTGGTCTTGGGCTTCTCTCTGGTAAGTCTTCTTTGCGTAACCCGGCCCCTCCTGGGCGGCTTACACAAATAGTTATATCCCCAATAGGTTACAACCCAAAGAGTGAGAGCAGAACACCATGTTCAATTGATTTATACCGCCGGCTTATCACGCCATATGCAGCAAGGGGTAATATCCCAAAGAGCGAGAGCAGAACGCCCTAAGCACATAAAATCATTATACACTGGCGACTTAACGTCCAAAGCCAGCTCACGAGGGTTGTAACTCTTGTTCTCTTTGGTGAATACACCTATGTTTGAAGAGGAAACCCCCACGTGCTTATGGCGTATGAGCCGGACCAAGAGGGGTATTCATAGCTATGCTTCGAATACGAGCAGGAAGCCCCCAAATGGTCTGTGGCATTGAGCCGATCAAGAGGGATATTCAAAACTATGCTTCGAATACAAGCAGGAAGCCCCCAAGTGACCATAAGTTTTGGCATTGCGCCGATCAAGAGGAATATGCATAGCCATGCTTCGAATACGAGCAGGAAGCCCCCAAATGACCATAAGTTTTGGCATTGCGCTGATCAAGAGGGATATGTACAGCTATGCTTTGAATATGAGCAGGAAGCCCCCAAATGACCATAAGTTTTGGCATTGCACCGATCAAGAGGGATATGTACAGCTATGCTTCGAATACAAGCAGGAAGCCCCCAAATGACCATAAGTTCTGGCCTTACACCGATCAAGAGGGATATGTACAGCTATGCTTCGAATACAAGCAGGAAGCCCCCAAATGACCTTTTTGTGATGAAAAAGACTCATTATTTTTGAAAATGAAACGACAAAGGCCCTGCTTTATCAGGGATGCTGGCTTTATTATAAACATCATAATATACACATTGTCAAAATATGTACATCATAAGAGCCGGTGGCTCAAGTATAGTAAGGCCGAAGATGAGCAATATTCCATGGCCGGCGGGTCTCCTCCTCCAACTTACGTGACTCCTTGTGGTCTCGAATATCGATGAGGTAGTATGACCCATTGTTCAAATTCTTGCTAACCACAAGGGGTCCTTCCCAATGTGGGGATAGCTTGTGCATATCAGTTTGATACTGGATAAGCCGGAGCACCAAGTCACCATCTTGAAAGGTTCGGGTCTTAACCCAGCGGCTATGATAACGACATAGATCTTGTTGGTAAATCACCAAGCAAGCCGCCACAAGGTCACGCTCCTCATCTAACAGGTCAAGTGCATCCTGACGTGCTTTTTCAATATCAGCTTCAACATAAGATGCCACACGGGGTGAGTCATCACGGATGTCACTAGGGAGAACCGCCTCTGCTCCATAAACCATGAAGAAAGGCGTGTAACCCATAGATCTGTTGGCGGTAGTATTGATACTCCATAACACTGAAGGTAACTCCTCCACCCAACAACCCGGCGTCCTTTGCAAAGGAACCATAAGTCGGGGCTTGATGCCTCTCAGAATTTCTTGATTAGCTCTTTCAGCTTGACCGCTGGATTGGGGGTGAGCTACTGACGACACATCAAGTCGAATATGCTCATGTTGACAAAACTCTTTCATAGAACCCTTGGACAGATTAGTGCCATTATCAGCTATAATGCTGTGGGGAAAACCAAAGCGAAAAATCACCTTTTTGATGAACTGAACCGCCTTGCCGCGTCACACTTACTGACCGGTTCTGCTTTGACCCACTTTGTGAATTTGTCAACCACCACCCAAAGGTGGGTCTTTTTATCCTTGGACCTTTAAAAGGCCCAACCATATCAAGCCCCCAAACTACAAATGGCCAAGTACTTGGAATCATCCTCAATTCTTGAGCCAGCACGTGAGCTCGCCGTGAAAATTTCTGACAACCACCACATTTACTGACCAAATCTTCTGCATCAGCATGAGCTATCAGCCAATAAAATCCATGACGAAAAGCTTTAGCCATGAAAGATTTAGAGCCGACGTGATGACCACAATCTCCTTCATGAATCTCACGAAGAATTTCATGACCCTCTTCCGAAGAGACGCAACGTTGAAATGCCCCAGTAACTGTGACACTCCAAAATTTTTGTTGTTTTTGTTTTCAGCAAGAGCCTTGCTTGGTTTGAAAGCATTTCTTTAGTTTCTTCTTAAAAACCTCTCTTCTGAGTTTTCCTTCTCAAAAGCATTTCTTTAGTTTCTTCTAAAAAGAAACCTTTTTGGTTTTGGGCTATTGTTTGGTTTTGATCCATTCTTGTTTTTACCATGTCTTTTGTGGTAAAATTCTCCCAAAACCCCTCCTTCCACCTTGGGGCAACCCAAACATTCTGTCCCAACTAGTTAAATCCATTTTTGGATTTTTACCCATTTAATTTCCTTCCCAAAACAATCCTGCCATTATTTCTAAGCCTAGATGCTCTCCAAAGGAAGTTCCTAATTTCCTTTGAGTTTTGATCTCAAATCAACTCCTATGGATAGTCCCTAGCACCCACAACCTAGAACCATCAAGATCCACTCTTCTTCTTTTCGAATTTTTAAGTTTCAGCTTCTGCAAGTTTGGACCAGATTTGTCAAATTTGGTGAAATTCATATCTCCACTTCTCCAAAAATTCCACCAAAATTCAGGCAGCCCCCAGTTGCAATGAGAGGCCACTCCACCAAAAATCAGCTCAAGGAAAAATCCCCACATGCCAAAATCATTCTGTCGAACACCTGGCCTGCACTGTTACTTTGCACTTTCACAGAAATTCAGAGATTCAGAAGTTCAGTGTCGTCAGAGATCGGTCACCTGTCAACAGTGCGCCCTGGCGCGTTGCGCACGGCCTCTTCTCCCTGGCCGGAGCGCTGCACGCCCCCTTGGACGGATGCAAGCGTCGGTGGCGGCGAGCCTCGCCGGCGTTGGCAGTTTCTGTGGTGGCTGCGCCACCCGTGGTGGCCAGCGAGGGCCCGAGCCCGCTCGCCACGCCACCTGTTGCCGCCCATCCTTCCCTGGCCCTCCGCGTGGCTCATGCACGCCAGCGCACCCCCATTGCACCATCGCCGTGGCCGGTAAGCACAGGGCACGCCCTCTGCCGCTGACGGGCCCGCGCCGCCCCATTCCGTCGAACACCCCCCCCTAAAGCTTCCAATCCTAGTGCGTTTAGTGCCAAAATGGAGCTAGTAGACATCCACGATGAAGCTTAACCGCTAAACCACCCCGACCAAGCCCTGCGCCGTCGTAACCTTCGCCGGAGAACTCCGTTCACGGCCATCACCTCGGATCGCCTATAAAAAGGGGCCCCGAGCTCTCCCTCGAGCACGCACCATCCCTGCACCTCCCCAACACTCCGCCAGGCCACTAGGAGGACCTCGAGGAGGTATCCTCCCCCAACTCCGGCTGCCCCGTTCCGCCTCGGCCTCCACCTCGATTCGCTCTGGTGAGGCTGTCCCCGGCACCCAAACCTCGTCTGCAATCCCCTCGAGCACCCAGAAGACTAACCCCCACTCCAATTTGCCCTTCGCAGCACTCTCCGGCGAGAGCCAACCCCTCCCAAACCGCCGTCTGCTGGAGCCAGGGCCGCCGTCGACACAGTGCTTGCCGGCGACCACCACCACCACTCACCGACGCGGAATGATGCACTGAGCACGGAGGTACCACCTGATCCCCTTGCCTCACCGTGGATCGCCGCCGGCGACCACCGCAGCTCTCGGTCGCCGACGAGCTCCGTCTCCCCTTTTAAATTTTTAAACCTGATGGGTGGGACCCGCCTGTCAGTCTCTCTTTTTTAATAAACGAACCGTTTTCTGAAAGCGTATTCTGGCAAAATGCGCTTTCCAGTTTGAATCGTTTTCTGGACTTTTCTGCTTAGCCCCCTGGGAAGTTTCTGTTTCATTACAGAGAGGTCCTTGGACCAAAACGCTTATAATTTTTAAACAGAAAATGGTTTTTGAATGATTCTTTTTCTGTCATCTTTATTTTTCTGTCTAGTTTTTTTGTCATATTTATTTGAAAAATACTTGGAACACTTTCCTATGCACTCGCGGTATTTACATTACGTACATATTTTTCTTATACCGTAGATATCAGAGGAGGTGACGGAGCGGCGAACTTCTCCAAGTTAGACTCCGACTACTCCAAACCAGGCAAGCATGTTTGAACTCTTGATATGATGAGTGTTTGTTGCATGTTTGCATTTAGGAGTTGCATGGCATGTTTATGAACATTTCTTTGAATGTTATATTTCATGCAAAGAAGTGGTAAGTGAGTTTTGGAAATCCATATGTTGTTGGATACACATGTGCATGGCCATGTGATGGCATGAGTATGGGTAAGATGCCAGTGTTGTGGCATGCCAGTCTTATGCCAGTCTATTTGACTTTTTTTTGAAAAATCCAGTAGGAGAGGCTCCTACTGTTTGTATATATTACTTCCCTTTTTTGTAACTGATTACAATGTTACATAGGAGAGTACATGGAGGTGTGTCATCATCCTCCCACCCCCCTGGTGGGGAGTGCAGTTATAGATGATCACCCAGAATAGGAAATGGCTATACAAAGACCAGGGGGGAGTTTAGGCTAGTGAGTTACAAAAGTTAGTTACAAAAGATATTTGTGCCTCCTTCACCCTGTATTGGAGTAGGCCAAAATCAGTTTTGAAGAGTGCCAACCAGGAATCAGTGCTTGGATTGACCCCTCTGAAGTGTTTATTATTGCGCTCCTTCCACAAGCTCCAAGCTGCTATGAGAAAAATTTCCATGAAGAGATGTCGGCGATCAGATTCATTTATTTGTGTGAGCATGTCAAGCCTAGAGTCAAAATCTGGCCATGCAATGTCGATTCTCTCCCAGCAAGCTTTACTAAAAGGGCATGTTAAGACCATATGGTCCGCCGTCTCCTCAATTTGTTGTCCACAGAGTAGGCAGTCAAAAACCTCACCAATGTTGTAGTGACGGCGCTTCAGTCTATTTGACTTCAGTGTCAACGTGAATCAAGTCACGTTCCCATTCATTTCCTTTCCTGTACTGCCACATATTTTCCGCAAGGAATATGACTTAGTAAGTTGCAAACGGTTTTCCTGGTACACAACAAATAGAGAGGCCGGGATGAGGGTTCCATGGTCCTGGATTAAAGCCCGTCATCCGGTTAGGGGGCATGGGTGTTTTCGGTTGGGACCGAGAGGGGGGGCACCGCTTAGAGCGCGCGTATAGAAATTTGATCCCATGCTATTCGAGGTTGTGACCTCCCGGTCTCAAAGTTTTTCTTGGACGTTGTCTAGGGTGATTCCTGGCATCGTGAGGTGGAATGGGTGTGTACTGGTTAAATGTGTTTCTACCAAAATACCGTAAATGGAACTAGTCCTTCGTGACTACAGAAATCCGTTGGCTGTGGACAGTTAGTATAATCTGTTATTTACATTTGATATAAGCCCTTTCTATGATGTCGCTCAGACATCCAACTGTGGCACTTTGCTATTTATTTTCAATATAAGCCCTTTGTGTGATGTCGCTCAGACGTCTGACTGTGGCACGCTTGTTATTTATTTTCAATATAAGCCCTTTCTGTGATGTCGCTCAGACGTCCGACTGAGGCACGCTTGTTATTTATTTTCAATAAAAGCCCTTTCTGTGATGTCGCTCAGACATCCGACTGTGGCATGCTTGTTATATATTTTCAAATAAAAGCCCTTTCTGCGATGTCGACCAGACGTCCGAGTGTGGCACGCTTGTCTTTTACTTTCAGTATAAGCCCTTTATGTGGTGTCCCTTAGACGCCCGACTGCGGCAAAAAAAATTATTTTGTTTACCTTTCGAGGCGTCGCTCCAGACACCCGATCGGTTTTCAGTTATTTGTTTTACTTATCATGTCGTGAAAAATTTTATTATTGGAATGAGCATTATTATCTTTTTGCTCATGACACATTCATGCATGCATTTGTTATATCTTTTGTCCGAACTGTCTTGCGAGTACTTTCAAAGTACTCACCTGGCTTGTTGATTTGGCCAGATGTTGATGAAGGCGATCTCATGGATGAAGAGTTCGATAGCGAGTCCGACGCCTAGAGGAGTCCCAGTCAGTCCCGTGCGATCCTGCATTTGGTCACTGTATTATATCCGCTTCCGCCACCCCAGAAATAAATTCATCGAGCCTCACCTCGCCGCTCGATGAACTACCAGTTTAGGAGTCAAGTTATCCACCACCACTTTTATCTCGAGCAAGTAGCATGTCACCACACCACTGTGTCATAACCGCCCTTATGTATAATATTCGCGTGTTTGTAATAAATTGTTGAGCATCCTCAGCTCACCCTGTAATATATTTGATGCTACTGGTCTTCTGTATGCAAGTATTTGTCTACCAGTAAGGATAACTCTTCCTATACTGGAATCAAGAGATCGATTTCTCAATAAGTATTTTATTGAAAAACTAGTCGTGACAAACTTGGTACCAGAGCCAGGCTGACTGTAGGAAGCCACTAGGTGCGATCACTAATCGGTTATTAGCATGATAGAGTCTATTCATGTTTTTGCAAATGTAGTCATTTTTCTGACAGTCAGCATAAAATTTATGATCTGATCGTTCAGAATTTCTGCCTACTTTTGTAGATGGCTGGCAACGACTGTGAATCACAGATGTTCGCCAACGTGCCTGAGGGGTTCGTCAAGCTCCTCTCCTTCGTCGTTCAAGTCACGATGGGGCCGTCAGTGCGCCCAGTCTTCACACTCTATCCACATAAGATCAACGACAGCCTGACCATGCGCCAGGCCGCGGTGCAATTCAAGGGAGGGCATGCTGAGATATGCCGCTTCCGGTTCTTGGGGAGAGCCATGCCTACAGAGAGGCATGCTATGCAGATGGCTGCCCGTGAGGCGATAGCTCGTCTCCGGGATGTTCTTCCTGCAATGAAGACCCGTCGCTACCGCTACCTTCCATGCCACGTACCATACACTTGTCACTACTCATTCTCTTGCCCCATAGGAGAGCGAGACGAGGCCTTTGAGATGCTTGTCGAGTACCTCCGAGCTCTGGAGGCAGCCTTCGACAGCATGGTGGACGACCTTGTTGCTGCCTGCATGGACTCAGTCCATGGCTGTGCCGCCAACAGGAGGGAACTCCTACACATTGCTCCACTGCTGACTTTCATCTCGTCCTCAGCATCTCATTCACCTAGCATTCTTGCCACTGCTCGTCGCCTGCCTACCACCGAGGAGTTCGACCAAGTTATTGCACCCACTCCCGTTTGCTCTGCACCACTTATAGTGCCCACTCCTATTCGTGCTACTCCACCTATTGCGCCCACTCAAATTCGTGTTACTCCGCCTATGGCAACCGCTCCAGCAGCTCAGCGCAGCGCTTCTCGTATGGAACCTATTAGCGAGGAGGAGGTTGAGTCCCCAGCCTCACTGCGTCTCACCCTCGGCAGGCCAAGGGAGATCCTCACCATCTCCGAATGAGTACGCTTAGCCGCCATGCGATGCATCGACTTGTGTGATATGTTTATATGTACATAGGTTGTGAGAAGTAGCTTGTTTGTGCATCATGTAGGGTCTGGAGAAGTACACTAGTCTCAATAACATGTCAGGATTATGTACGCATATCCTGAGGGATGTATTGTATAATTACTGCCCGCATGTAAGATATGTAATAGTCCTTCTCCGCATGCAAATCGTGTATTTTCCTTGGAGCTTTTAAAATTTCCCGTATGTGTGATTTTATTGACTTTTGCGACTCTCTTTCTTGTCTTACGAGTTTCACAAAATATATCCCTAGAGTGAAAGATGTCTCGTCCTTGGACGTGCTCCATGCCAAATCAGCCCGAAGAAAATTATGGCACACCACCAAACCACAGTTTCACTCAGGGACAGACAAGTCAACAGGACAGTGAAACAACATTTACCCAAGTGTGTCGTCTTTATGAACAGAGTCAGCAACAACATCAGGAAATGATGAACCAATTCATCAATATGGGAAATCACCATGGACAGTATCAGCAGCAATCCAAGTTATCTGAGTTACAGAAGACGCGTCCCCCAACATTTTCTCATACTGACAAACCTCTTGAGGCCGACGACTAGCTTCGATACATGGAGAGAAAATTAGTTATTGCATAGTGTTCAGACTGTGAGAAAGTACTATATGCACCGCATTATCTCATGGGAGCAGCTGCATCGTGGTGGGAAAATTTCCTACACATGCACCCCAACAAAAATGAAATAACCTGGGAGGATTTTAAAGAAGGTTTTTGTGGGGCACACATTCCTAAAAGTGTTATGAGGATCAAGAAGAGAGAATCTGATGACCTCAACAAAGGACCATGACAGTGTCAGAATACAACAGCCAATTTACTCTGCTGTCTCGCTACGCCAACGAAGAGCGTATGACTGAAAGCAAGAAGATGGAAAAATTCTTGGAAGGCCTAGCACCCGCGCTTAAATGTCAGCTGGTCGTGCACACCTTCCCAGATTTTAAAACACTCGTGGATAAGGCTATTACCTTGGAAAATGAGAGACACAGCTTGGAAGATTTCTGCAAACGTAAAAGGGACCAGTCTACTTTTACTCGCAACCCCCGAAGCAAGATAGAATTTCAGAAAGGTGGGACACATAAACCCACGACGAATAATTCACGCCCAATCAAGAATTTCCATGCAAGGGACAAGGAGTTCACATAGCGCCCAGGTGTCACTTGCTACGCTTGTGGAGAAGAAGGGCACTATGCCAAGCAGTGCCCCAAGACAAGGAACTCAACCCCAAAGCCTAACAATGGTGGCAATAATTCAGCACCCAAGCGAAACAATTACAACCCCAATAACAACCACAGGAAGGGTCATCTGAACCACATGACCAAAGAGGAAGCACAGAACGCCCCAGATATCGTACTCGGTACGTTCCCTGTCAACACAATACCTTCCATGGTTTTGTTTGATTCTGGAGCTTCTCACTCATTCATTTCGAAGAGTTTTGCTTTGCAAAATAATTTTTCGATGCTTCCCCTGGAAAAGTCCATGATCATCAAGTCCCCTGGGATTAAGCAAGTGACCCAGAGTTACTGTCAAGGTGTGGTTATTGAATTTGAAGGATTGAAGTTTTACGCCAACCTTATTGTATTGGAAAGTAAAGGACTGGATGTCATCCTAGGGATGGATTGGTTAACCACCAACAAAGGTTTTATTAACTGCTTCAACCGGACCGTAATTCTCACGCACCATCATGGGAAGACAATAAAACTTTCAACCAAAGAGAGACAAATACCTCGGCAACCGAGATTAAACAAGGTGGACGTTTCTGAGCTGAACAAGGTTCCAGTAGTGTGTGAATTTCCAGACGTATTTCCAGAAGAACTACCAGGCATGCCACCAGACCGAGAGATAGAATTCAGCATTGAGCTAGCACCCGGAACCGCTCCCATTTACAAGAAACCATACAGAATGGCACCATCTGAGTTGGTAGAATTGAAGAAGCAAATAAAAGAATTATTGGAGAAAGGATACATACGAGCCAGTTCCTCACCTTGGGGTTCTCCAATTTTATTTGCCAAGAAAAAGGATGGGACACTGAGATTGTGTATAGACTATCGAGCTCTTAACATGGTCACAATCAAGAACAAATACCCAATGCCCCAGATAAATGATTTATTTGATCAGCTCGCTCAGGCCAAAGTCTTCTCAAAAATTGACTTGAGATCGGGATACCACCAATTAAAAGTGCGAACAGAAGATATTCCCAAGACAGCCTTCACCTCCAGATATGGACTATATGAATTCACAGTAATGCCATTTGGGCTAACAAACGCTCCCGCATATTTTGTTCACCTCATGAACCAGGTATTTATGAAGTATATGGACAAGTTTGTTGTGGTATTCATCGATGACATTCTGATATACTCCAAGACACCAGAAGAGCATGCCGGACATCTCAAAATTGTACTGGGAGAACTCAAGAAGCATCAATTGTACGCCAAGTTCAGCAAATGTGAATTTTGGCTAAGACAGGTGGGTTTTCTGGGCCACGTACTAACCCAAGAAGGTATTGCCTTAGACCCGGAAAAGGTCAAGGCCGTACTTGGCTGGAAACCACCAGCCAGCGTAACGGACGTGCGAAGTTTCTTGGGAATGGCAGGCTAGTACCGGAGATTTATTGAAGGATTCTCCACCATAGCAAAGCCAATGACGTAGTTACTCAAGAAAGACAAGAAGTTTGAATGGACGGAAGCCTGTGAGAAAAGCTTCCAAGAGCTAAAAAGGAAATTAACAACGACACCAGTATTAATTGTGCAAGGCAGACACAAGAATTTTGAGGTATATTGTGACGCATCCCGGAAAGGCCTCGGATGCGTATTGATGCAAGAAGGCAAGGTAGTTGCGTATGTCTCCAGACAACTTCGCAAGCATGAGGAAAATTATCCCACTCATGACTTGGAATTGGCAGCAGTCATCCATGCACTCAAAGAATGGAGACACTTTCTACTTGGAAATCATTGTGAGATATACACAGACCATAAGAGCCTTAAGAATATTTTCACACAGCCGGAACTCAATTTACGGCAACGACGCTGGTTGGAGTTAGTGAAGGATTATGATGTTGGAATCCACTATCATCTCGGAAAAGCAAATGTAGTGGCAGATGTCCTTAGTCGGAATCCCAGCTCGGACAACGATAGTATACCAAATTTAAGTCCAGAATTTCCACAGGAATTTGCCAGACTCAATTTAATAATGGTCACCAAAGGCAGTGTGTCGAATTTGGAAATACAGCCTACCCTGATAGAAAAGATTAAGGAGGCTCAGCATGGGCACCCCAGCATTGATGGCATAAAAAGGAAAGTGAATTTGGGCAGGGTCTCAGAATTCAACATAGACGAGCAGGGAATATTGTGGTACGGAGAAAGAATCTGCGTACCAAATGTCAAGGACCTCAAACAGCAGATTTTGGCTGAAAGCCACACCGCTCCGTATTCAATCCATCCTGGAGGGACAAAAATGTGCAAAGACCTTCAGGAAATTTTTTGGTGGCACGGTATGAAGAGAGACATAGCCACGTTCATTGCATGTTGTGACTCTTGTCAACGCATCAAGGCCGAGCACCAGAAACCAGCCGGGCTATTACAGCCAAACAAGATACCCGAGTGGAAGTGGGACGAGATAGGAATGGATTTCATTGTTGGACTACCACGGTCACGACACGGGACTGATGCCTTATGGGTCATAACCGTCCGATTAACCAAAGTGGCACATTTTATTCCGGTGAAGACAACTCACACCACTCAGAGGCTGGCCAGACTTTATCTTGCCTGTATAGTCTGCCTGCATGGAGTCCCAAAGACTATCATATCTGACAGAGGCACACAGTTTGTCTCTAGATTTTGGGATCACCTACAATAGGCACTGGGAACCCAACTAGCATTCAGTACCGCATACCACCACCAGACTGATGGGTAAACTGAACGCGTAAACCAAATTTTAGAAGACATGCTGAGGCGTGTGTCCTCACCTACGAAACCAGTTGGGAAGAAAGCTTGCCATATGCAGAGTTCGCATACAACAACAGTTATCAAGCCAGCTTGCAAATGGCACCCTTTGAAGCTCTGTATGGGAGAAGATGTCGTACCCCGTTAAACCGGTCAAAAACCGGAGACAGCCACATCTTCGGCCCAGATATGCTCAAGGAGGCTGAGGAGAAAGTTAAGATGATTAGAGATCGACTCAAGACAGCTCAAAGTCGCCAAAAGAGTTATTACGATCAAAAGCATCGAGAAATCAGTTTTGAACTCGGAGAGTTTGTGTACCTAAGAGTTTCTCCTATGAGGGGCCTGCAATGATTCAGGGTTAAGGGAAAGCTAGCACCAAGATTCATCGGACCATTCTATATAGTGGCCCGAAGAGGCACGGTAGCCTACCAGCTAGACTTACCCGAAGATTTATCTGATGTCCACAACGTGTTCCACATCTCGCAGTTGAGGAAGTACGTGAGCAACCCAGAAAAGCAAGTATCACATGAAAACATTGACGTGCAACCAGACCTCACCTACCGGGAGCATCCAATAAAAATATTAGAGGAGTCTGAAAGGAGGACCCGACAGAAAACCATCAAGTTTTTCAGAGTTCAGTGGAGCAATCACACCGAGAATTAAGCAACTTGGGAAAGAGAGGATTTTCTTCGAACAGAGCATCCAAACCTGTTTGAGGATCAGCTGAAATCTCGGGCACGAGATTTTTCCTAAGGGGGTAGGTGCTATGACACTCCAAAAATTTTGTTGTTTTCGTTTTCAGCAAGAGCCTTGCTTGGTTTGAAGAAGGTCATTTAAACCCTTCTTAAAAACCTCTCTTCTGAGTTTTCCTTCTCAAAAGCATTTCTTTAGTTTCTTCTAAAAAGAAACCTTTTTGGTTTTGGGCTATTCTTTGGTTTTGATCCATTCTTGTTTTTACCATGTCTTTTGTGGTAAAATTCTCCCAAAACCCCTCCTTCCACCTTGGGGCAACCCAAACATTCTGCCCCAACTAGTTAAATCCATTTTTGGATTTTTACCCATTTAATTTCCTTCCCAAAACAATCCTGCCATTATTTCTAAGCCTAGATGCTCTCCAAAGGAAGTGCCTAATTTCCTTTGAGTTTTGATCTCAAATCAAATCCTATGGATAGTCCCTAGCACCCACAACCTAGAACCATCAAGATCCACTCTTCTTCTTTTCAAAATTTTTAAGTTTCAGCTTCTGCAAGTTTGGACCAGATTTGTCAAATTTGGTGAAATTCATATCTCCACTTCTCCAAAAATTCCACCAAAATTCAGGCAGCCCCCAGTTGCAATGAGAGGCCACTGCACCAAAAATCAGCTCAAGGAAAAATCCCCACATGCCAAAATCATTCTGTCGAATACCTGGCCTACACTGTTACTTTGCACTTTCAGAGAAATTTAGAGATTCAGAAGTTCAGTGTCGTCAGAGATCGGTCACCTGTCAACAGTGCGCCCTGGCGCGTTGCGCACGGCCTCTTCTCCCTGGCCGGAGCGCCGCACGCCCCCTTGGACGGATGCAGGCGTCGGTGGCGGCGAGCCTCGCCGGTGTTGGCAGTTTCTATGGTGGCTGCGCCACCCATGGCGGCCAGCGAGGGCCCAAGCCCGCTCGCCACGCCACCCGTCGCCGCCCATCCTTCCCTGGCCCTCCGCGTGGCTCATGCACGCCAGCGCACCCCCATTGCACCATCGCCGTGGCCGGCAAGCACAGGGCACGCCCTCTGCCGCTCACGGGCCCGTGCCACCCCGTTCCGTCGAACACCCCCCCAAAGCTTCTAATCCTAGCGCGTTTAGTGCCAAAATGGAGCCAGTAGACATCCACGATGAATCTCAACCGCTAAACCACCCCGACCAAGCCCTGCGCTGCCGTATCCTTCGCCGGAGAACTCCGTTCACGGCCATCACCTTGGATCGCCTATAAAAAGGGGCCCCGAGCTCTCCCTCGAGCATGCACCATCCCTGCACCTCCCCAACACTCCGCCAGGCCACTAGGAGGACCTCGATGAGGTCTCCTCCCCCAACTCCGGCCGCCCCGTTCCGCCTTGGCCTCCACCTCGATTCGCTCTGGTGAGGCCATCCCCGGCACCCAAACCTCGTCTGCAATCCCCTCGAGCACCCAGAAGACTAACCCCCACTTCAATTTTCCCTTCGCAGCACTCCTCGGCGAGAGCCAACCCCTCCCGAACCGCCGTCCGCCGGAGCCAGGGCCGCCGTCGACACAGTTCTCGCCGGCGACCACCACCACCACTCACCGACGCGGAATGATGCACTGAGCACGAAGGTACCACCCGATCCCCTTGCCTCACCGTGGATCGCCGCCGGCGACCACCGCAGCTCTAGGGCGCCGACGAGCTCCGTCTCCCCTTTTAAATTTTTAAACCTGACGGGTGCGACCTGCCTATTAGTCTCTCGTTTTTAATAAACGAACCATTTTCTGAAAGCGTATTCTCGCAAAATGCGCTTTCCAGTTTGAATCGTTTTCTGGACTTTTTTGCTTAGCCCCCTGGGAAGTTTCTGTTTCATTACAGAGAGGTCCTTGGACCAAAATGCTTATAATTTTTAAACAAAAAATGGTTTTTGAATGATTCTTTTTCTGTCATCTTTATTTTACTGTCTAGTTTTTTGTCATATTTATTTCAAAAATACTTGGAACACTTTCCTGTGCACTCGCGGTATTTACGTTACGTACGTATTTTTCTTATACCGTAGATATCGGAGGAGGTGACGGAGCCGCGAACTTCACCAAGTTAGACTTCAACTACTCCGAACCAGGCAAGCATGTTTGAACTCTTGATATGATGAGTGTTTGTTGCATGTTTGCATTTAGGAGTTGCATGGCATGTTTATGAACATTTCTTTGAATGTTATATTTCATGCAAAGAAGTGGTAAGTGAGTTTTGGAAATCCATATGTTTTTGGATACACATGTGCATGGCCATGTGATGGCATGAGTATGGGTAAGATGGCAGTGTTGTGGCATGCCAGTCTTATGCCAGTCTATTTGACTTCAGTGTCAACGTGAATCAAGTCACGTTCCCATTCATTTCCTTTCCTGTACTACCACATGTTTTCCGCAAGGAATATGGCTTAGTAAGTTGCAAACCGTTTTCCTGGTACACACCAAATAGAAAGGCCGGGATGAGGGTTCCATGGCCCTGGATTAAAGCCCGTCATCCGGTCAGGGGGCATGGGTGTTTCCGGTTGGGACCGAGAGGGGGGGGTACCCCTTAGAGCGCGCGTATAGAAATTTGATCCCATGCTATTCGAGGTTGTGACCTCCCCGTCTCAAAGTTTTTCTTGGACGTTGTCTAGGGTGATTCTTGGCATCGTGAGGTGGAATGGGTGTGTACTGGTTAAATGTGTTTCTACCGAAATATCGTAAACGGAACTAGTCCTTCGTGACTACAGAAATCCGTTGGCTGTGGACAGTTAGTACAAACTCTGCAGAGTCACAAATCCTTTAAATCATCTTGTACATGTCCAAGTACTGTGTTCATCTTATCTTGTCAAATGTCAGTCCCAGTGACAAAACTTTGGTGGACTACATGAGTGTTAAGTCCGGTTAAAAGTTTATTCTTGTGAATGGAATAATCTGTTATTTACATTTGATATAAGCCCTTTCTGTGATGTCGCTCAGACGTCCGACTGTGGCATGTTTGCTATTTATTTTCAATATAAGCCCTTTCTGTGATGTCGCTCAGACGTCCGACTGTGGCACACTTGTTATTTATTTTCAATATAAGCCCTTTCTATGATGTCGCTCAGACGTCCGACTGTGGCACGCTTGTTATTTATGTTCAATAAAAGCCCTCTCTGTGATGTCGCTCAGACGTCCGACTGTGGCACGCTTGTTATATATTTTCAAATAAAAGCCCTTTCTGCGATGTCGCCCAAACGTCCGACTATGGCACGCTTGTCTTTTACTTTCAGTATAAGCCCTTTATGTGGTGTCGCTTAGACGCCCGACTGCGGCAAAAATTTTTATTTTGTTTACCTTTCGAGGCATCGCTCCAGACACCCGATCGGTTTTCAGTTATTTGTTTTACTTATCATGTCGTGAATTTTTTTTATTATTGGAATGAGCATTATTATCTTTTTGCTCATGACGCATTCATGCATGCATTTGTTATATCTTTTGTCCGAACTGTCTTGCGAGTACTTTCAAAGTACTCACCTGGCTTGTTGATTTGGCCAGATGTTGATGAAGGCGATCTCATGGATGAAGAGTTCGATAGCGAGTCCGACGCCTAGAGGAGTCCCAGTCAGTCCCGTGCGATCCTGCATTTGGTCACTGTATTATATCCGCTTCCGCCACCCCAGAAATAAATTCATCGAGCCTCACCTCGACGCTCGATGAGCTACCAGTTTAGGAGTCAAGTTATCCACCACCACTTTTATCTCGAGCAAGTAGCATGTCACCACACCACTGTGTCATAACCGCCCTTATGTATAATATTGTCGTGTTTGTAATAAATTGTTGAGCATCCTCAGCTCACCCTGTAATATATTTGATGCTACTGGTCTTCTGTATGCAAGTATTTGTCTACCAGTAAGGATAACTCTTCCTATACTAGAATCAAGAGATCGATTTCTCAATAAGTATTTTATTGAAAAACCGGTCGTGACAGTAACACTTCAATGGTGAAGCTCTCCGTTAATAACTGGCATTGACTTAGACCGTCGGGTTATCTACCTGGCCAAAGTTTCATCCTCAGGTGATTCGCCCCGGGTCATATAAGCCAAATATGGAACTGTCCATCAAGGATAGCATGAAGAGCCGCCACCAATTGTGCTTCCAGGTTAGGAATAGCCAGCTCTTCCTCTGTAGGCAACTTGACAGAAGGGTTATGCAGAATATGCAAGAAGGTGTTAGGTGGCATCGGCTTAAGTTGGGACCCTGATATGTCTCCAACGTATCTATAATTTTTTATTGTTCCATGCTATTATATTACCTGTTTTGGATGTTTATGGGATTTATTTTACACATTTATATCATTTTTGGGACTAACCTACTAACCGGAGGCCCAGCCCGTATTGTTGTTTTTTTGCCTATTTCAGTATTTGGAAGAAAAGGAATATCAAACGGAGTCCAAACGGAATGAATCCTTCGGGAGCGTGATTTTCGGAACGAACGTGATCCGGAGAACTTGGAGTGCAAGTCAAGAAGCAATTGAGGCGGCCAGGAGATAGGAGGGCGCACCCACCCCTCCTGGGCGCGCCCCTATCTCCTCGGCCCCTCGAGCGGCCACCGACGTACTTCTTCCTCCTATATATACCTACATACCCCGAAAACATTCAGGGAGCCACCAAAGAAATATTACCGCCACCATAACCTTCTGTATCCGCGAGATCCCATCTTGGAGCCTTTGTCGGCCCTCCGCCGGAGGGGGAATCAACCATGGAGGGATTCTACATCAACACCATAGCCCTTCCAATGAGTTGTGAGTAGTTTAGCACAGACCTTCGGGTCCATAGTTATTAGCTAGTTGGCTTATTCTCTTTTTGGATCTCAATACAATGTTCTCCCCCTCTCTTGTGGAGATCTATTCGATGTAAACTCTTTTTGCAGTGTGTTTGTCCAGATCTTGTTCTAGTTTCGAGTTGTAATTCATATGTTGTAATCAATAAAACTGTGCTGATCATCATTATTAGAGCATTGTCCCAAAAAAAGGCTAAAAGAAAAAAAGGCCAAAGAAAATAAAATAAAATAAAATAAAGGAAATAAATAAAAAAGGGGCAATGTTACTATCTCTTTTTCCACACTTGTGCTTCAAAGTAGCACCATGTTCTTCATATAGTGGGTCTCATATTTTGTGATTCAAAGTAGCACCATGTTTTTCATATAGGGAGTCTCATATGTTGTCACTTTCATATACTACTGGGAATTTTTTATTATAGAACTTGGCTTGTATATTCCTATGATGGGCTTTCTCAAATGCCCTAGGTCTTCGTGAGCAAGCAAGTTGGATGCACACCCACTAGTTTTCTTTTGTTGAGATTTCATTCATTTATAGCTCTAGTGCATCCGTTGCATGGCAATCCCTACTCCTCATGTTGACATCAATTGATGGGCATCTCCATAGCCTGTTGATTATCCTCGTCAATGTGAGACTTTCTCTTTTTTTGTCTTCTCCACACAATCCCCAATCATTATTCTATTCCACCCGTAGTGCTATATCCATGGCTCACGCTCATGTATTGCGTGAAAGTTGAAAAAGATTGAGATTATTTAAGTACGAAACAATTGCTTGGCTTGTCATCGGTGGTCTAGAAGTTGGGAACATCTTTGTGTGACAAAAATGAAGCGTAGCCTAACTATATGATTTTGTAAGGATGAACTTTCTTTAGCCATGTTATTTTGAGAAGACATGATTACTTTTACTAGTATGCTAGAAGTATTACTATTTCTTTTGTCAATATGAACTTTTATTTTGAATCATTTGGATCTGAACTTTCATGCCACAATAAATAGAAATACATTGAGAATTATGCTAGGCAGCATTCCACATCAAAAATTCTGTTTTTATCATTTACCTACTCAAGGACGAGCGGGAATTAAGCTTGGGGGTGCTTGATACGTCTCCGACGTATCTATAATTTTTTATTCTTCCATGCTATTATATTACCTGTTTTGGATGTTTATGGGCTTTATTTTACATATTTATATCATTTTTTGGACTAACCTACTAACCGGAGGCCCAGCACGTATTGCTGTATTTTTGCCTATTTCAGTATTTCGAAGAAAAGGAATATCAAACAGAGCCCAAACGGAATGAAACCTTCGGGAGCGTGATTTTTGGAATGAACGTGATCCAGAGAACTTGGAGTGCAAGTCAAGAAGCAATTGAGGCGGCCAGGAGATAGGAGTGCGCGCCCACCCCTCCTGGGCGTGCCCCCCTATCTCCTGGGCCCCTCGAGCGGCCACCGATGTACTTCTTCCTTCTATATATACCTACATACCCCGAAAACATCCAGGGAGCCACCAAAGAAATATTTCCGCCACCGTAACCTTCTGTATCCGCGAGATCCCATCTTGGAGCCTTTGCCAGCACTCCGCCGGAGGGGGAATCGACCATGGAGGGCTTCTACATCAACACCATAGCCCTTCCGATGAGTTGTGAGTAGTTTACCACAGACCTTCGGGTCCATAGTTATTAGCTAGTTGGCTTCTTCTCTTTTTGGATCTCAATACAATGTTCTCCCCCTCTCTTGTGGAGATATATTTGATGTAAACTCTTTTTGCGGTGTGTTTGTCGAGATCCGATGAATTGTGGGTTTATGATCAAGTTTATGTATGAGAAATAACTGAATCTTCTCTGAATTATTTTATGTATGACTGTGTTATCTTTGTAAGTCTCTTCGAATTATCTGTTTGGTTTGGCCTACTAGATTGATATTTCTTGCCATGGGAGAAGTGCTTAGCTTTGGGTTCAATCTTGCGGTGTCCTCACCCAGTGATAGAAAGGGTTGCAAGGCACATATTTTATTGTTGCCATCGAGGATAAAAATATGGGGCTTATATCATATTGCTTGAGTTTATCCCTCTACATCATGTCATCTTTCTTAATGCGTTACTCTGTTCTTATGAACTTAATACTCTAGATGCATGCTGGATAGCGGTCGATGTGTGGAGTAATAGTAGTAGATGCAGGCAGGAGTCAGTCTACTTGTCATGGACGTGATGCCTATATACATAATCATGCCTAGGTAATCTCATAATTATTCGCTTTTCTATCGATTGCTCGACTGTAATTTGTTCACCCACTGTAATACTTATGCTATCTTGAGAGAAACCACTAGTGAAATCTATGGCCCCCGGGTCTATCTTTTATCATATAAGTTTTCCATCTACTTTTATTTGCATCTTTACGTTTTGCATCTGTATTATAAAATACCAAAAATATATTTATCTTATCATATTATCTCTATCAGATCTCACTTTCGCAAGTGGCCGTGAAGGGATTGACAACCCCTTTATCGTGTTGGTTGCGAGTTCTTTGTTTGTTTGTGTAGGTTTGTGGGACCTGTGAGGAGCCTCCTACTGGATTGATACTTTGGATCTCAAAAACTAAGGGAAATACTTACGCTACTGTGCTGCATCACCCTTTCCTCTTCAAGGAAAACCAACGCAAGCTCAAGACGTAGCAAGAAGGATTTCTGGCGCCGCTACCGGGGAGGTCTTCGCTCAAGTCAAGACATACCAAGTACCCATCACAAACTCATCACCCTCGCATTTACATTACTAGCACATATGCCCGTGCGTTGCAACGGGAGAGATAATCGACGTGTCCACAAAAAACAGTCTCCACAACGGTAGGTGACAGAGCAACGAGTTGCAGTCTTCTCATTGGACATGTTTGGCCCGTGAAATCTTGATAGTGGTAAGGTTGGTAGGCGTGGTGGTGAGCACCCAACTCATGCCTTTTTCTTTCGCGTCTGCCTCCATCTTGGGGTTGTGCATGCCTCCTCATTTGGTGGATGTGTGACGACCTTCAGGACACGGTTGTTTGGACCACTCTCCTATGACGGTGTAACCTGATGGATTACTAATTGCATCGCATAAATCATGTTTCATAAGAATAATCAGGCATGAATGTCCCTTCATTATCACGGTTTATTCTCTTTGATTATTTTAGCGCTCGCGTATCCACATTTTTTTAAATTAGAACCAAACAATATTTTCTCTTTTATTGGCACATGCCCATAATCTTTTTTAACTTATATCCAACCAGGATAAACAAACGCACGCTGCTAACCAATGTCCATCGCGAATATTTACAAAAATACGATAGCTTCAGATTGATTACTTTTTATTTTTTTGAACCTTCAAAGAAATATGAACAGCCAAATATTCTTCGAAACGTTAACTTTTTTCGAAAGCCCGGACAGTTTAAAAATGTGATTTTTTTTCGAAAATTCCATATAATTTTTGAAAAAAGCAAACAAAATTAGAAACGAGAATAGTAGTGAAATCGTATATTTTCTTTTGAAATAATCAACCATTTATAAAACACAACATCATTGATTTTTTTGGAAACGGGAACATTCAAAATAATTTAAAAAAAAGTTTTCTTGGAAGCAAACATTATTTTGTTTTTGTTAAATTTTCACTAAAATAGGAATATTTTTGAATATGGAAAATTTTAAAAAATATTAATTTTATAAAAAAATCTCCAACATTTCTGATTTTTTTTTGAATGGCAACATTTTTTAAATGTTGACGAAATTCCGAAACTAGATATTTTTAAATTTCTAATATTTTTCAAAACAGGAATAAATTTTTTTAATGCTGTTTTTTTTTGAATATTTAAACAAAAATTGAAATTCCGATTATATTTTGTATATTTTTATTTCACGGAAAAATAAAAATAAAGAAGGGGAAATGAAAACGAAACAGAAACAGAACACTAAACAAATAAAAACGGACCGGCACAATCTTGGGCGACCTGTCAGTTCCTTCAACTATTAGTCGCCACATGCGACAAATAAGTTCCTACCAACGCATGGGCATGATAATTACTGGGTTGACTTTGTTGGGCTAGAGTGCGCGTGGCCCAATTGCAGAATTCTGGACAAATTTTTTGTCTTTTCTAGTGTAGAGATGAACAAAAATTTAGTACCACCTCGGATAGAAAAAAAATAATTTTGGCGATGAATGGATGAAAATATTGGAGAAACGCACCTTGCTTTATTAGTTGGTATAGATTTGCCATTTGCCTCTCGTTTTCCTCTCCCCCACTTCACCCTTGCCGTTTTATTCGCCCTTTGTTTCCCAATCTTCTCTCTCTTTCGCTTGACTTTTCTGTTTTCTTATGTCTCCATGTGCCTTCTATGCTTGCATCTTTGCTTGCTAAAAGTCTATTGATATGGATCCACTTAAAGTGTTCTACTTGGATCATCTTCGATCCTTATGTGCTCGTGCTAAAACCCCAACTAGCTTAGTTGATGGGAAATCAGCAGATGAGCATGCTCATTTTGTGCGTCATCATTTGTCTGAAAAAGGGAGACTATTATGGGATCAAATAAACAGATTGATGTGTTATGCTTGGAATCTTTGTGAAATTTGTGATTTTACTTGTTGCTCTAAGAACCCTAAAAAACACCTTCCCTACCTATGTGAGTTTAATGAAAATGAAATCTTATCTTCTTATGCAAAGGGTGTTTATAGTTACTATGATATTGAACAAACTGAAGAATTTGTTGCTTTTAAGGGTGCTTATGAAGTTGCTTCTTTGATTGAAAAGTATGATATTACTCTCTACGAATCTGAAAATTTTGACATACTTAAATATTGCTGTGAAAACTATGCTTATAATGTCTATGTCAAAGCATTTATTGAGAGAATGACTGTTTCTTTGGAAGAAAATAGTGATATGCATGAATCTATAAATAACGATGATTTGATTGAAATATCCCTTGATGAACATGATGCATGCTATTCTTGTGGCCATGATGCCAATATTTATGAAGATGAATTTGCTATAGTTCCTTGTGTTAAACATGAGATCGTTGCTATTGCACCCATACTTGGTAGTTCCTTCAATGAAAAGCATGATTGCAATGATGTTATTATAAATTATGTTGATGTCAATTGTTCTAATAATATGCAAAACCCTAAGCTTGGGGATGCTAAGATTGCTGTGTCTACTACTTGTTGCAATGATCATGTTTGGGGTGATTCTTTTTATAATCTTGAAAATTTATTTAAGCCCCATGATGAATATGAGATTGATAATAGTGTTTGCAATATTATTGAAAGTGGGTTTGGAAGAGTGTCAACTTTAGATCCCACATATTTGGAGAATGTTCAATCTTATGGTATTTTTGATAAAAGTGGGTTTGGAGAGGTCATGACTTTAGTTAATGTTAATCCCAGTATTTTGGAAGAGTGTCAACTTTGCATGCATGTGGATCATGTTGAAAATATTTAATTTGATAGCTATTTTGGTTAATTTGCTCATGATCCCACTTGTAATTATTATGAGAGAGGAAAATATGGTTGTAGAAATTTTTATCTTACTAAATTACCTCTCCTCATGTTGAGATTGCTATCGTCTCTTTCTTCTTCCTTGCATGTGCTAGTTTTTGCTTGCCTTGCAAATTTGTTTGCTTATAATATGCCTATGCATATGAAATATGTTAGACTTAGATGTGTTTGTCACATGTTTTGTGATGCTCTCTTTATGCTTCAATTCTTGTCTTTTATGTGAGCATCATTGAAATCTCAATGCCTAGCTAGGGGCGTTAAATGATAGCGCTAGTTGGGAGGCAACCCAATTTTATTTGTGTTCTTTGTTTTTGTTCCTGTTTAGTAATAAATTTTGCATCTACTTTCTGTTTACATGTGTTTTCATGTTTTATTTAGTGTTTGTGCAAAGTAGAACCTATAGGATACCTATGATATGAGTTGATTTGATTCTGCTGTAAAACAGAAACTTTGCGCTCACGAGAAAAAACTGAATAAATCATAGAAACGAGATTTTGCATTGATTCTTTTTGCTGCTGATCAATAAAAAAATTGTTCAGGACTTACTATTTTGGTAGGATTTTTAAGGTTCCAGAAGTTTGCTTTAGTTACAGATTGCTACAGATTGTTCTGTTTTTGACAGATTCTGTTTTTCGTGTGTTGTTTGCTTATTTTGATGCATCTATGGCTAGTATTAAGTGGTATGAACCATAGATAACTTGGAATACAGTAGGTTTAACACCAATATAAATAAATAATGAGTTCATTACAGTAACTTATGTGGTGGTTTTGTTTTCTTTCACTAACGGAGCTTATGAGATTTCCTGTTGAGTTTTGTGTTGTGAAGTTTTCAAGTTTTGGGTAAAGATTTGATGGACTATGGAATAAGGAGTGGCAAAAGCCTAAACTTGGGGATGCCCAAGGCACGACAACATATTAAAGAATAGCCAAAAGCCTAAGCTTGGGGATGCCCCCGGAAGGCATCCCCTCTTTCATCTTCGTTCATTGGTAACTTTACTTGGAGCTATATTTTTATTGGCCACATGATATGTGTTTTGCTTGGAGCGTCGTGTATAATATTCATCTTTGCTTTTTAGTTTACCACAATAATCATTGCTGTAAAACACCTTTTGGGAGAAGCCTAATTGATTGAAATTCATTAGAATACTCTATGTGCTTCACTTTTATCTTTTGAGCTAGATAGTTTTGCTCTAGTGCTTCACTTATATCTTTTAGAGCACGGCGGTGGTTTAATTTTGAAGAAATTGTTGATCTCTCATGCTTAACTTATATTATTTTGAGAGTCTTTTATAACAGCATGGTATTTGCTATGGTTATAAATTGGTCCTAGAATGATGAGCATCCAAGTTGGGTATAATAAAAACTATCATAGGAAGTGAATTGGATGCTATGATCAATTTCATACCTGATAATTGTTTTGAGATATGGAGGTAGTAATAACAAAGTCACGCTAGTTGGGTGATTATGAATTTAAAGAATGCTTGTGTTGAAGTTAGCAAGTCCCGTAGCATGCACATATGGTTAAAGTTGTGTAACAAATTTGAATCATGAAGTGTACCTGGCTTCTGCATCCTTATGAGTGGCGGTCGGGGACGAGCGATGGTCTTTTCCTACCAATCTATCCCTCTAGGAGCATGCGCATAGTGCTTGGTTTTTGATGAATTCTAAATTTTTGCAATAAGTATATGAGTTCTTATGACTAATGTTGAGTCCATGGATTATACGCACTTTTACCTTTCCATTATTGCTAGCCTCTTCGGTACCGTGCATTGCCCTTTCTCACCTTGAGAGTTGGTGCAAACTTCGCCGGTGCATCCAAACCCCGTGATATGATACACTCTATCACACATAAACCTCCTTATATCTTCCTCAAAACAGCCACCATACCTACCTATTTATGGCATTTCCATAGCCATTCCGAGATATATTGCCATGCAACTTTCCACTGTTCTGTTCATCATCATCATCATGACATACATTACCTTTGTCATATTGCCATTGCATGATCATGTAGTTGACATCGTATTTGTGGCAAAGCCACCATGCATAATTTTTCATACATGTCACTCTTGATTCATTGCACCATCCCGGTACACCGCCGGAGGCATTCATATAGAGTCCTATCTTGTTCTAGTTTCGAGTTGTAATTCATATGTTCTAATCAATAAAAGTGTGATGATCATCATTATTAGAGCATTGTCCCGAAGAAAAAAAAGGCCAAAAGAAAAAAAAGGCCAAAGAAAAAAAGGAAAAAAAAAGAAAATAAATAAAAAGGGGCAATGTTACTATCTCTTTTTCCACACTTGTGCTTCAAAGTAGCACCCTGTTCTTCATATATTGAGTCTCATATTTTGTGCTTTAAAGTAGCACCATGTTTTTCATATAGAGAGTCTCATATGTTGTCACTTTCATATACTAGTGGGAATTTTTTATTATAGAACTTGGCTTGTATATTCCTACGATGGGCTTCCTCAAATGCCCTAGGTCTTCGTGAGCAAGCAAGTTGGATGCACACCCACTAGTTTTCTTTTGTTGAGCTTTCATTCATTTATAGCTCTAGTGCATCCATTGCATGGCAATCCCTACTCCTCATGTTGACACCAAGTGATGGGCATCTCCATAGTCCGTTGATTATCCTCGTCAACGTGAGACTTTATTTTTGTTTGTATTCTCCACAAAATCCCCAATCATTATTCTATTCCACCCATAGTGCTATATCCATGGCTCACTGTCAGTGTCAAAACCGGCGGATCTCGGGTAGGGGGTCCCGAACTGTGCGTCTAGGCGGATGGTAACAGGAGATGAGGGACACGATGTTTTTACCCAGGTTCGGGCCCTCTTGATGGAGGTAAACCCCTACGTCCTACTGGATTAATATTGATGATGTGGGTTACAAGAGTAGATCTACCACGAGATCAAGGAGGCTAAACCCTAGAAGCTAGCCTATGGTATGATTGTTGTTCGTCCTATGGACTAAAGCCATCCGGTTTATATAGACACCAGAGAGGGCTAGGGTTACACAGAGTCGGTTACAATGGTAGGAGATCTACATATCCGTATCGCCAAGCTTGCCTTCCACGCCAAGGAAAGTCCCATCCGGACACGGGACGAAGTCTTCAATCTTGTATCTTCATAGTCTTGGAGTCCGGCCGATGATGGTAGTTCGGCTATCCGGACACCCCCTAGTCCGGGACTCCCTCAGTAGCCCCCAACCAGGCTTTAATAACGACGAATCCGGCGCGTATGTTGTCTTCGGCGTTTGCAAGGCGGGTTCTTGTTCATGCTCCATGTGTTTGCCGGATAGTGTCCGGTTGCTTCATAAACTCTGCGCTCCTTGGCTTCCGTGTCGAATAATGGTCTTCTTCCACGCGTCGCACAAATGCGAAAAGCCAGGGTTTTTTTATGTTTTACCCCCTAGCTGCGCAAATAAGCTGCCTATAAGGGAGGCGAGGATCCAGATCCAAATCACATCATCCTCCTTCTGCAAGCACTCACCGAGGCGCATCTGACACCAAACCCATTCCAACATGGACAGTCGACGCGGCTCCTCTTCTCGCGCTCCCAGCCCTAAGCTAGGAGATTGGAGGAGATGCTCAGTCCCGCACAGCGAGTTAGTGACGCTCCAAGCAGAGGGATATCTTCCCCTGGCCTTCATGGTTCCGTTTCGAGTCGGACTGGCCACCTACAAAGGAGGGAAGCAGGCGGAGAGCGCCCCCAATCCCTCCAAAGGAGAGCGGGTGTGCTTCGTCTCCTACTTAATAAGGGGACTCGGATTTCCTATACATCCGTTTCTCCGGGGGCTCCTGGAGTTCTACGGACTCCAGCTTCATCACCTTACACCTGCCTCCATTTTGCACATCGCAGGCTTCGTAGCTCTGTTGAGCTATTCTTGGGCATTGAGCCCCATTTTGTGCTGTGGAAGAGGCTGTTTTGCCTCGTACCCCGCTCTCACGAGGGTTCGATATATCAAGTGGGCGGAGCCGAAATATGGCGCATCGCCGGGACCGGATACCTGTCTGGGACCCCGAAGAAGACGTCCGAAGATTGGACTTCGGAGTGGTTTTATATGGAGGACGCTCTGCTGCCGGATCCAGTCCAGATCGGCCTTCCGGAGTTCAGCAATGTTCCCCTGAAGAAACGCCTAAGTTGGCGCCCATGGAGCCCTCGACGAGAAGATGATAGTAGCGTCCATTACTTGATGGGTCGGATACGGCTGCTAGCCCATTCCGGATTAACCATGATCGGAGTCATGGCCACATGCATTATGCGTGGGGTGCAGCCGCTCCAAAATAGGGGCCACCCCATGTGGGACTTCAACGGAGACGACGACGCCACCCGTCACGGCCGCAAGGGACCTGGCTCGGCCGACGATCTGGTGAAGATCCTGTCCGGCTTGTACAAGGGGGAGAAGGAGGATTTCCTCCGCACAAATCCTCTGAACGGATTTTCCATGAACAACCCTCGGAGCTGGGTAAGCGGTCGCATGCATATCTGAGCCGTGCCTTTAAAGGCAATTGTCTTATTGTATGATTTTGACATAGGAACTGCGTCGGGATGTGGAGGGCATAAAAAGCCCAGCCCCACAACCCGAAGACCCAAAAAGGTCCCTTGATCCGGCCTCCGAAGAGGATCCGGACTTAGTAGTGGAACTGATCGACGGGGTGTACCACCAGCTCAGTATAGATAATGCTTTAGTTGCCATTATGGTTGACTACCCCGGTTTGTGTCCGGCTTCTCCGGTGAGTACGACCGAAGTCCTGGCGCCGTTACTTCTTTAATGCTTAATTCTGACCACTGTGCACCAATGGTGTTCGACAGGAAGCGCCTTTACGGCAGGAAGTCGAGCCCGCGGCGACCGGCCAACAAGGGTCAGTCCGGCCCAGCAGGCGGAAGAGAAGTGCGACGCGAACTGAAACGTCGTCACAACGGTACGGAGCACCACTATTTTTTAAGGGAAGGATTCCCAGGAGGTATATTAATGCTCATAACTTTTCCAGAAAGAGCGCTCGCCGGACAGTGTCCGGAGAGGTTGCCAATCAAGCCTCCACCAGCCATGCTCCAACGCATGGCCCAGAAGGGGAGGCGAATAGAAGGCATGAGTCGGACGCTCCTCCGACGGAGGATGCCGACAGGCTGTCCGCCACCCGGTCTGAGGTGGAGAGCGCCATGAATCACAGGCGTCGCCGGACAGTTCTTCGTGACGCGTGTTTCTCCCCGGAGGCGTTAAATGCCTTTGATGCGGGAAACGCGCACCTCCGTGCCGCTCAAGATGGGTTAACCAGAGCCACGGAGCAGTATGTGAAAGACATACGTGTAAGTAATTTTAATAGTTATATATGCCAGTAGCCCTCGAGACTTAAAATGGTTAAAATAACTGATTTAAGGATCAATTTTTATGTAGGATCTTACGGAGAAGAATACCCATCTGTCCCAGGAGCTCCAAGAGTGCAAGGCCCAACTTGAGGCCGCACTGGTCGCCACAGGGGGAGCCACAGAGACCCCCATTGGTAAGACGTACTTTGAAAAGATAATTAATTAACAAAGTGCGGCGTGAATCTGACAATAATATTGCAGAGGGCGCCGGACTAGATCCGGACAAGCAACAGCTACTGCGTCAGCTAAAGGCTGGCGAGAGGGTGCTTATGAAGGTGCAGCAGGAGAGAAACAAGCTCCAAGATGCCCACACCCAGCTAGGAGAAGAGCTGAAAGGTGTTCGGGCCCAGCTGTCTGGCTCCTTGAAGGAGAATCAGCGACTTCGTCGCGGCATTTATAGTAAGTGCTTGAGAAAATTCCTTTGAAAAGAAGAATTCAGCGAGGAAGTCGTTTGATAGAAATATGTCTTTAGGTGTGCTCACAGGTCGCCCTGCGGAGGAAACGCCTGGGTCAAAAGGTGACCAACTTCCCGAGCTGGCGCAATTGTTCGAACGTGTTCGACAGGTGATGAGTGGCGTCGTTCAGGCTTTATGGCCATCCGTCTCCCTACCCGAGGGCCTTGGTGAGCTTGCTGAGAAGCTCCAGGGAGCACGGCGACGCCTCCGTTTGTGGAAGATATCGGCCTGCCGTCAGGGCGCCAGGGAGGCCTGGGCCATGGTGAAGACGCGCTACCCAAAGGCTGACCCAAACCACATGGCCGAGGTCAGACCTGCGGGGCCTGATGGGAAGGAGATCCCTGTGAGCTTGATGTATAGCCAAGTAGAACTGGCCGCGAAATATTCCCAACAGGACTGTAAATTAGACAGCCTGTTAGATGGGATTGAGGAGGAGTACAATCAGTCGGTTTGACGATGTAATTTGAAATGACATGTAAGATGCCTTCTAGCCGGATTGTAGATCGTTTGTCTTTGCGGACCGTTTCGCTTCAACCTCGGGACCAAACAGTCCGGAGTGTGTCCGAATACCCCTATGGTTATAAAAGAACCAGGGCATGCATGGAGACAAGGCGTCGGGGTCATACTTGCTTTATCAGACAAGTGCCCAACTAGTTATGTTATATTACATGGTTAGTAAGAAACATCTTCCAGGGAGAATAGTTCTGTTAAGGGTTCCTTTCCCTGGGAGGCATGCCCTAAGGTGCAATGCCGGACTGCGAAAATAGCAGAAAAAGCATCTGGGGGCTTATAAATAAGTAAGTAATAAATCATCTTTCAAGTCACCAACCGAATATTCTCTTAAGAACGCTAGCTTTCGGCTTCACCCAGTCTGAGGTACACATCCGGCTGACCCGGCAGTAACAATCGCAGAGGTGCTCCCTTTACCTCCTAGCCGAACAATCGGGAACGTAGGGGTAAGCACAGGAGCCAGGCAACCCAGCTTGGCCAAAACTTAAGTCATATCGATGCATATAATGGTGAATAAAAGGTACATGCGGAAGTATGACACATGTATTGGGCGTGAAGCCCATATTAATAAGCTTCTGGTAAAGAAGCCCCCAGGTATAATGAGTGCTAGGAGCAGATCAAGTGTGTGCGAACAAAGCGCAAATCAGCCTATAAAAGGTAATGAAAAAAAAGTGGGAAGAAGGAGGGGGACAAGAGACAGTAAAAAAATATAAAAAGGTGGACGGGGGAGTGAGACCACCTCTGAGTCCGGTGTTTTGGCGTAGAATCTTTGGAGACGGGCTGCGTTCCATGGGTTCGGCTCGAGTCGGTTGTCAGATGCTTTACGTAGATGGTATGCTCCGCCGGTCAGGACTTGGTCGATGATGAAGGGACCTTCCCACTTGGGCTTAAGTTAGTCCTTTTTCTTGTCCGGCAGGCGTAGAACGAGTTCGCCGACATTGTAAGTTTTGGCCCGTACTTCTCTGCTTTGATATCTTGGAGCCTGCTACTGATAGAATGCGGAACGAGCCTTTCCCACGTCCCGCTCCTCCTCTACGGCGTCCAAACTGTCCTGCCGATCCAACTCGGCTTCTCTTTCTTCGTACATGCGCACACAAGGTGAGTCATGAATTATATCGCAAGGCAGAACGGCCTCTGCGCCATACACCATGAAAAATGGTGTGAATCCAATAGTTCGGTTTAGCATGGTCCACAGCCCCCAGAGTACTGAGTCGAGCTCCTCTACCCAGTGCGTGTTAGATTCCTTGAGGGACCGCACTATTCTGGGTTTGATGCCGCTCATGATTAGACCATTTGCTTGCTCGACTTGACCGTTAGTTTGGGGGTGATAGACTGAAGCGTAATCGAGCTTGATGCCCATGTTTTTGCACCAGAGTTTAACCTCGTCGGCAGTGAAGTTCGTGTCGTTATTAGTGATGATGCTGTGGGGGATGCCAAAACGGTGTACTACCCCGGATAGGGAGTCTATCACCGGTCCGGATTCTACCGTTTTAACCGGCTTGGCCTCAATCCATTTGGTGAATTTGTCCACCATGACCAATAAGTATTTGTGCTTGTGGGTTCCCCCTTTAAGGGGTCCAACCATGTCAAGCCCCAAGACCGCGAACGCCCAGGTAATGGGTATAGTTTTGAGGGCGGTGGGACGGTGTCTCGTTTCGCGCCGATGCATGCTAACACGTCTGCTGCCTGGTTATTATCCTGGGCTACATGGTGGAATTCGAGTCCTTCGAACCGAGCTGACATTTTTAGGACGGCGTTGCGGTAAGCTGCCATTTTTGGATCTTTGGCATCAAAGTCTCCATTTACTTGGGATATTGCGGGTTTGAATCCCCGCGCACATCTAGGCGTTGAATGCCCATGGAGATTGCCATCGGGAGGCCATGTAGAAGGGCCTCGTATTCGGCTGAGTTATTGGAGTCCATGTACATTATTTGAAGTATGTATTGGATTGTGTCTCCAGTTGGGGACGTCAGGACGATGCCAGCCCCCAAGCCAGCCAACATTTTGGATCCGTCGAAATGCATGATCCAATTGGAGTATGCGTCGTACTCTTTAGGGAGTTCGGCTTCGGTCCATTCGGTGACGAAGTCGGCCAGAACCTGTGATTTTATAGCTCGCCGTGGTTTATAGGTTATGTCAAATGGTAAGAGCTCAATAGCCCATTTTGCAATCCTGCCCGTTGCGTCGCGATTGTTTATAATATCGTTGAGAGGTACTTCGGAGGCCACCATTGTGGAACACTCTTGAAACTAGTGTCGCAGCTTCCGGGATGCCATGAACACCGCATATGCTATCTTTTGATAATGTGGGTACCGGGACTTGCATGGAGTTAGAACAGTGGATACGTAGTACACTAGTTTTTGAAGAGGGAATCTGTGCCCTTCTGTCTCTCGCTCGACGACGAGTACCGCACTGACAACTTGATGTGTTGCTGCGATATATAATAACATAGGTTCGCCCAGGTTAGGCGCGGCCAGGACCGGATTTGTTGCCAGTATGGCCTTTATTTCTTCGAGTCCGGCTGTGGCAGCATCCGTCCATTTGAAATGTTCGGTGCGCCGGAGGAGGCGGTAGAGGGGCAGAGCCTTTTCTTCCAAACGGGAGATGAAGCGGCCTAAGGCCGCTACGCATCCGGTTAGTTTTTGTATTTGCTTGAGGTCTTTTGGAATATCCAATTGTGACAGAGCTCGGATTTTGGCCGGGTTTGCTTCAATTCCTCTACCAGATACGATGAAGCCCAAGAGCTTTCCGGCTGGTACGCCGAAGACGCATTTTTCTGGATTGAGCTTAATGTCATATGCTCGGAGGTTGTCGAATGTCACCCTCAAGTCTTCTACTAGAGTTTCGACGTGTTTGGTCTTGACGACCACATCGTCTACATATGCCTCTACTGTTTTGCCTATCTGGGTAGCCAGGCATGTTTGAATCATGCGCTGATATGTTGCGCCGGTGTTTTTGAGTCCGAAGGGCATTGTGTTGAAGCAGAATGGCCCATATGGAGTAATGAATGCCGTTGCGGCCTGGTCTTTCTCCGCCATCTTGATTTGATGGTATCAGGCGTATGCATCGAGGAAGCACAATGAATCGTGCCCTGCGGTAGCATCGACGATTTGGTCGATGCGCGGGAGGGGGAAAGGGTCCTTTGGACAGACCTTGTTAAGGTCTTTAAAATCGACGCAGAGGCGCCAGGGTTTGTCCTTTTTTGGTACCATTACTAGATTGGCTAGCCAGTCCGGATGTTTTATATCTCTGATGAATCCGGCTTCTAAGAGTTTGGCTAGCTCTTCTCCCATTGCCTGTCTTTTGGGTTCGGAAAATCGCTGAAGAGCTTGTTTGACCGGCTTGAATCCTTTTAGGATGTTTAGGCTGTGCTCTGCCAGCCTGCGTGGGATTCCTGGCATGTCTGAAGGGTGCCAGGCAAAAATGTCCCAATTTTCCCGAAGGAATTCTCGTAGTGCGGCTTCGACATCAGGACTTAATTGTGCCCCAATGGAGGCCGTCTTTGTGGGGTCCGTTGGATGGACCTGAAATTTGACTATTTCGTCTCGTAGTTTAAAAGAGGTGGACTTGGACCTCTTATCGAGTATCACATCGTCCCTATCCACCGTGGAGCGCAGCGTAGTTAGTTCCTCTGCCGCCAGGGCTTCGGACAATGCCTCTAGGGCTAGTGCGGCTGTCTTATTTTCAGCGCGGAGTGCTGTATCTGGATCGCTGGCAAGAGTGATTATCCCATTGGGTCCGGGCATTTTGAGCTTCATGTACCCGTAGTGGGGTATAGCTTGGAAGATTGTGAATGCCTCTCGCCCTAACAAAGCGTGGTATCCGCTGCCGAATGGGGCCACTTGGAACGTGACCTCCTCGGACCTGTAATTGTCCGGTGAGCCGAACACTACATCTAGTGTGATTTTTCCTATGCAGCGTACTTCTCGACTAGGGATTATCCCTCTGAAGGTTGTGCTGCTTCGCTCGATGTGGCTCCAGTCAATATCCATTTTTTGAAGGGTTTCCTCGTAGATGAGGTTTAATCCGCTGCCGCCATCCATGAGTACCTTGGTAAGGCGAAAGCCGTCCACTATCGGACTGAGGACCAATGCGGCTGGTGCTCTAGCTGTTCGGAATTTAGGTTCGTCGCTGGCGTTGAAGGTGATAGCCGTGTCACTCCATGGATTTGCTGTTGCTACTTGGTAGACTTCGGCGAGGCCGCGGATTGTTCGTTTTCGCATGTTATTTGATGAGAAAGTCTCGAAGACTATTAATACCGTACCGGTACTACTGGGCTGTTTGCCCGGGGCTAAAAAGCCTTCGCCACTTTTGGCCACCTGCCGTAGTATCCAACATGCTTGAAGGCTGTGTGTTGGAGTGGCACCCTCCGTACTGTGGATTTTGCAGGGTCCGTTGAGCCAGCCCTCCAGTACGGTTCCATGCCCTTTAGGGGGTCTTTGCTTTTTGGTTTTTAACCCAGGTGCTTGAGTATGGCGCACCCTTTTACTTCGGACTAGGGTTGTGGTCAAGGCTGGACTATCCCAAAACCTAGTTTCGGTGTTCCTGGCACTCTCTACCGCATAGTATTTTTGTACGATACTCGCTAGGTCGATGAAGCGTGTAACTTCGCGACGACTTATGGCGTTCATGATTCCCTTGTCCGTGCAATTGTTGCAGAAAATTGAAATCGCGCTTTCTTCGCAGTAGTCCTTTATCCTGTTCATAACCAGGAGGAATCTGGCCCAGTAATGATGTACTGTTTCATCGGGCTCTTGCCGTATTCGAGATAGATCACTTATGTTTGGGTGGGCGGGTGGAATCAAGTTCGGAACCCCGCCCGATCTGATGCTCAAAGGCCTAGAAGTTTCCGGATTTGGAAGCTTGACTTGCTGGATGCTTTCCAACGAGTCTAGTCCGATGCCTGACTCTAAGTTCAGTATTTGATTAGCGTCCGTCCCTTCGCAGGAATCCAGCTTGGAGGGATCGGGAATCCGGACATAGTTGGTTTTCAACGTAGAAGAAGGGTTGCCGCATTGTTCCTCTACCACGACAACGTGGTGGGTGGCCTGAGGAGAGTTAATCTCTCTCAGATTGGGTTTAAGCCCAATCTGATCGTAGTCTGTGGTGACTCCCAGGGCGGCGATGCGATCCAAGAGCTTGTTTACATAGGAGAGCTCAATCGGATCTAACTGCTCGGCGAATTCCGGGCTGACGTGAAGATCGCTTTTGATGACCTGAGAGGTCATCGTCGGAGCGGTGGCAGAACAGGCGGTCATAAGAAAACCACCTAGCCGGATAGTTTGGCCGGCGGCCAAAGCTCTCTTGATGACGGTACCGTCTCTAAAGACGGGAGAAGGCATCCTTCCTGATTGCGACGACACAGAGTAACTCTCAATGAAAGCACCAATGTCGGTGTCAAAACCGGCGGATCTCGGGTAGGGGGTCCCGAACAGTGCGTCTAGGCGGATGGTAACAGGAGACGAGGGACACGATGTTTTTACCCAGGTTCGGGCCCTCTTGATGGAGGTAAAACCCTATGTCCTGCTTGATTAATATTGATGATGTGGGTTACAAGAGTAGATCTACCACGAGATCAAGGAGGCTAAACCCTAGAAGCTAGCCTATGGTATGATTGTTGTTTGTCCTATGGACTAAAGCCATCTGTTTATATAGACACCGGAGAGGGCTAGGGTTACACAGAGTCGGTTACAATGGTAGGAGATCTACATATCCGTATCGCCAAGCTTGCCTTCCATGCCAAGGAAAGTCCCATCCGGACACGGGATGAAGTCTTCAATCTTGTATCTTCATAGTCTTGGAGTCCGACCGATGATGGTAGTTCGGCTATCCGGACACCCCTTAGTCCGGGACTCCCTCACTCACGCTCATGTATTGCGTGAAAGTTGAAAAAGTTTGAGATTATTTAAGTATGAAACAATTGCTTGGCTTGTCATCGGGGGTGTAGAAGTTGGGAACATCTTTGTGTGACGAAAATGAAGCCTAGCCCAACTATATGATTTTGTAGGGATGAACTTTCTTTAGCCATGTTATTTTGAGAAGACATGATTACTTTTATTAGTATGCTTGAAGTATTACTATTTCTTTTGTCAATATGAACTTTTATTTTGAATCATTAGGATCTGAATATTCATGCCACAATAAAGAGAAATGCATTGAGAATTATGCTAGGTAGCATTCCACATCAAAAATTCTGTTTTTATCATTTACCTACTCGAGGACGAGCAGGAATTAAGCTTGGGGATGCTTGATACGTCTCCAACGTATCTATAATTTTTGATTGTTCCATGCTATTATATTACCTGTTTTGGATGTTTATGGGCTTTATTTTACACATTTATATCATTTTTGGGACTAACCTACTAACCGGAGGCCCAGCCCGTATTGCTGTATTTTTGCCTATTTCAGTATTTCAAAGAAAAGGAATATCAAACGGAGTCCAAATGGAATGAAACCTTTGGGAGCATGATTTTTGGAACGAACGTGATCCGGAGAATTTGGAGTGCAAGTCAAGAAGCAATCAAGGCGGCCAGGAGATATGAGGGCGCGCCCACCCCTCCTGGGCGCGCCACCTGTCTCCTGGGCCCCTCGAGCGGCCACCGACATACTTCTTCCTCCTATTTATACCTACATACCCCGAAAACATCCAGGGAGTCACTGAAGAAATATTTCTGCCACTGTAACCTTCTGTATCCGCGAGACCCCATCTTGGAGCCTTCATCGGCGCTCCGCCGGAGGGGGAATCGACCACGGAGGGCTTCTACATCAACACCATAGCCCTTCCAATGAGTTCTGAGTAGTTTACCACAGACCTTCGGGTCCATAGTTATTAGCTAGTTGGCTTCTTCTCTTTTTGATCTCAATACAATGTTCTCCCCCTCTCTTGTGGAGATCTATTTGATGTAAACTCTTTTTGTGGTGTGTTTGTCGAGATCCGATGAACTGTGGGTTTATGATCAAGTTTATCTATGAGAAATAACTGAATTTTCTCTGAATTATTTTATGTATGATTGAGTTATCTTTGCAAGTCTCTTCGAATTATTGGTTTGGTTTGGCCTACTAGATTGATCTTTCTTGCCATGGGAGAAGTGCTTAGCTTTGGGTTCAATCTTGCGGTGTCCTTACCTAGTGACAGAAAGGGTTGCAAGGCACGTGTCGGTGTACAAAAGTAGGGGCCCAACTTTTGACCCCTTTACTTGTGCACGGGCAGTCAGAGCCGCCTGTCGCGGCCACACATGAGCAGGGCAAGAAAGGGAAGCCGGAGAGAGGACAAAGCCACAGGAACAAGCAAAGCAAAAACCAAAGTATCAAGACCAGACAGGTCGCACGGGTGATGCAGGTTGCCCCGGCAAGGACCCTTCCCGAGGATAGCCTTAGCAGCCCGACAAGATCCTTGTCGGGGCAACTCGTCCACACCAGTTGAGCGAGCCACCTTCGAGCCCACCAACGCTAAACAGACACGTTGGGGCAGGGTTCAGGAGGCGCCTCCGTGGTGGCATGCGGATCTTTGTGAAGACAAGGAGCGATCAAGATCAAAAGAGGATAGGAAGGAAACCATCCTCACCGAAGAAACCCACAGGACCCCCCGGCAAGATCCTTGCCGGGGGAGCTAGCGCGCCACGGCAAGACCCTTGCCGGGCCACCCGGCAAGACCCTTGCTGAGCCACCTGGCAAGACCGTCGCCAAGTGCACCGGCAAGGCCACTGCCAGGCCCGCACCAGCCAAGTTCCTACCGCCGTTCGTACGCGGCCGCCAACCCAACCAGCTATGCATGGCACCTGTGTGGCAGCAAGCAAACCTTTGTGGAGGCTCCACCACCGCGCCACCTCAGCTGCCTGCCTACCTACATGGCGCTGCATGTGTTGCTGGCCAGGGCGCGTGTCGAAGCCAGGAGGGGCGGCGACGGACGGGACGGGCCTCACCCCCGTCCCCAATAAAGTGAAGGACACCTAAGCCTCGCATTTAATGCGTCTCGCCCTGTAATGCTAGCGATAACCTCGCAGCGCCGTAGCACTTTACACCTCCTGTGTGCCACTGTGGCAACACCTTTCGCCTATAAAATGAGGCCCATGGCATACTGAGAAGGGATTCGGCTCTTTCGAACCCCACAGCACCCAGAGCTAGTTCGAGAGCTCTAGAACACTAATACAACCACAAAGAAGGATCGTAGGGTTTTACGCATCTTCGCGTCCCGAACCTGGGTAAATCCCCTTTGTGCCACCCACTAGTCCCGCTCTTCTCATGATCCCGCGCCTCGCAACCCTAGAAGGGATTCCATTGATCCCATAGGTGTCGTTTCCCACCGACATCTTTGGCGCGCCAGGTAGGGGGCGCTCTTGTGAGAATCTGGCCTAGTGCTAGGCCTAGCAGTTCATCATCACCACAGCTCCTGTGGAGAAAGGGCCAAGAGGGCGGTGCTGCACGTTGGCACGAAGGACGCCGAGGTGGCGACGAAAGAGCTAAGTCATGCTAAACTTTAAGCTTTTATCCTTAAATATAAGGTTGTTATCCTCGATGGTTCTGCCTATGTATGGAAAACCTGTACGTGAAGGGGCCCTCCTGCAATTTGCAACGCCCTTGTTCTGTTTCGAGCTTGCTCAACAGTTCGAGCGGCCGCGTCGAGAGCGGCACGGTAGCCTTTTGCCACCAGCTACGCTCTCGTTTCTGAGAGTTAAGCTCGACAGATCGAGCGGCCGCGCTGCCGGCGGTAAGGTGCTTCGCCGGCAGCAGGCGCACCTGGCAGGCTAATGAGGATCCGTCCTCAAGGCGCCGCCCTGGGTTTACGCGTCAGCAAGATTACCCAGTCGACATGGGGCATACATACAAAGGAAAATCCAACAGGAAAATAACATGCATAGTTTTAGGGGTACTGCAGAGTTATATTACATAAATTGCCGCCGCGGTTCTAACTAAAGATAGCACTACAAAAAAATACACTTCCGTGATGATACGTGTTTGTCACAGTAGGTCACGTTTTTTGTCATGCATCTACATCCATGACAAATTTTTGACAGAATCAAGATAGTCATACTTGTGCTGTTGTAGAAGTGTTCCAGGACATTGCCAAAATTATCATCATGGAAGTGTCCACTTCTGTGATGATAAATCACGCATCACAGAAGTGCTTTTGTCAAGGGTGACCGACACGTGGCATCCACCGTAACGGAACGCCGTTAAGCTATTGGGTCGGGTTTTGGATCCGATAACCCATTAACAGCCCCGACCAATGGGGATTTTCCACATGTAAAATCATCATTGGCTGGAGGAAACACCTGTCGGCTCACCGTTCGGACAGATGTCATCCACTCATTGGACAGAAGGCGCCTATGATACATCGACATGTGGCACGGCCCAATAGAGGCCCATTCCGGTGAAAAGGCCGGCCCATTTGACTTGGTCAAAAGGTGACGGGCCGGCCCATGTAAAGCCTGTTAACGGCCTGTTCGCATATAGCCCATTTACAGCTCGCTAACCCAAGGCCCGTTACACCCTATCCGAACTAGGCCCAGTAGCAACATCTGGGCCACCCAATATGATTCCAGCCGGTTTTCACTTTTGGCCCATGTATGGCCCATGACGTCTTTCGGCCCATATGAGGCCCTATGTAACTCTTGGCCTATTAACGGCCCGTGGTGAAACTGGCCCGTAATGAACAGTGTATTACTTTACACCCATTAACGGCCCGTGGTGAAACTGGCCCGTAATGAACAGTGTATCACTTTATACCCATTAAGGGCCCATTATTCCGTTGGGCCGTTTCCAGCCCATGTTATCTTTCGGCCTTCTCAGAGCCCATTTATTCTTGGGCTCATTTCCAGCATTTGTTTACTTACGGCCCGTTACTGTCATTTTCTGCTTATGGGCCAAATTCAGCCTGTGGTTACAGTCGGCCCGTTTGTGGTCTGTTAACACGTTGGGCCGTTTTCATAGCGTCATGAAATACGACCTTTTAATGATGGCCCATTATGGCCGGCCCATGAACGGACGATTCCAACTCTAGCCCGTTTACGGCCATAATGTGGCCTATTATTGGCCCATGTTTGGCCAATCGATCATACTGCTCGTATAAGGCCCATTGATGATACGGCCCGTAGAAGGCCCATTGTTTCTGCGGCCCATAGAAGGCCCATTGTTTCTATGGCCCGTGGAAGGCCCACTATTTATATGGCCCATGGAAGGCCCACTGTTTCTATGGCCCGTAGGTGCAGTGTCACTACAGTAAATATTAGCCCATGGTTATTGTGGCCTAGTTTTAAAAAATAGGTTGTTGCAGCCACTAGCAAACCGCAGAAAAAGAACTGCACTGACTACAAGCAAACAAATAAACAAGACAACAAGGAAATAAATAAGCAAGCAACTTACACTAGGCTATCACGGCTATTACACATATTACATCAACTGGGCATCAAAGTTCGGCACCAGTGCAAATATAGGGAACACAGCAGCATATAAACGCCACAGCAAAACAAGTCCAGAACTAAAACCACTTCAGAAGAGCTCAAGAAACAATATCCTGGGTACCCATAATGCTGGCAAGATGCTTAGCAAGCTTATTAACTTTCTCTTGTTTGGCGCTTAAGTCCTCCAGCGCCTGCTGTTGCACTAGAAAGTATGCATCTGAATTCTGTAGGGACTTCCTCAGTCCTTCGGCTTCCTGTCGCATAACATCTAATCAATGTCTTTCAACTTGAAGTTGAGACTCAAGAAGCCGAACTGATTCAGGCAACGAGTTCGAAGAGCTGGTGCCAGCAGTGGTAGCCAGTAACTCGAACACTACATCAAGACAGGACTTTGGGGTTGTCTCAGTGTCCTCAATATAGTTTTTATCAGCTTTCTTGGAGGCCAACAGGGATGTCTCACTATCTTGAACCTTATCTGCATTACTTCCTTTACCATTGCATAACAGGGTACTCCTCACCAATATTTTATCCACGTTCTAAAAGGGAATCTAACAAACACATCTCAGGTTTACAATGTAGTATATGAAACTCATTTTGGTAAACCAGTTCAGTAGTAAGGTGGACAGGATAACAGCATGAAACAAACATACATCTATGTAGTATGGTCACTGTATGGTCTATATCATTCTAGTTTATGTTGCCAAATCAAGATAGATACAGTTCGAATCATATCTATTTAAGACAAAGCAGCATAGACAGAATATAAGTGTGGGAAACTACACAGCAATAACAACACTTGTAATGTGCATGGCATGAGAACATAATTCTTTATTCAATTGAAACTAAAATCAACATAGAGCAAGTTACAACAGCAAACAGCCAAACACGTTGAAGAAACAGGTTTAAAACATACCTGTTGCACCATTGGAGTTTCAATTGCATCCTTCAAATTTGAAATTGGTTGGTATCAGTAAATACAGTGATGCAAGAGCAAAGTAGTATGAACCATAGCTACGGAACCTGACCTGAGAACAATTCTTCTTCTACTTTAAGTGTTGACTTCGGGTTCGGAGTGGTGGTCCTCGTGATTTGGGCACTGTAGTTGCCTTACTAACTACTCGTGTTTGGGTGCTCTGTGGTGGAGACGGTGTTGTGTCAACGGGAACTGGGTGTCTATCTGCTGGGGTTGGGGGTTAGAAGGGGTGTAGCTGGTTCTCTGTCCAACTGGGTAGGGGTACAATCTGCATGAGTGTGGGTTATGTGTGGTGGGGTTGATTCTTGTGCAAGTACAACCATGGTTCTATCTGCATCGACAGGTAGCACGATCTTTTCTGAAGACCGTGTTTTTACTCCCACGGATACCGCCATCATTGCCTCCAATTGAAATGGCTGATAAACAAGAAAAGTAATTGAATGTACATACATTGTAAGATAGACAGGTGCAATGGATAGTAGGGAAGAAAACATGGCATGAAATAATTCACATTTATGTTGTCTAAGCAAACAGAATAGCAGGACATAATTTCACATACATGATGGCTAATTAAACAGGATAGCATGACACAATTTCACATGTATGATGGCTAACTAAATAGGATAGAATGACATACTTCAAAATATGATGACTATGTAAAGAGGATGACATGATATAACTATATGATGTGTCTATTAAAGTGGTTGGCATGCCATAAATCACAAACATGCTGTCAATGGAAACATGATGGCATGATATAATTCACGGATAGAATGATATAATTTAAAATATGATGACTATGTAAACAGGATGAGATGATATAACTATATTATGTCTTTAGAAAATGGGTTGGCATGCCATAATTCAGATACATGTTGTCTATGTAAACATCCTGGCATGACATAATTCAAATATATGATTTATATACTAAGGAAGTGAGTAGAGGGAAATTGCATATATGATGTGTCAACTAAGGAGATGGCATTCAATATTGTGTATATGATGTAAAAAATAAGCATTGCAATACAACATATGCATTATATGAGTAATATAACCCTGCCAAGTTTGAGCATACACCTCAGGGGGGTAATAGGACTGGTCATCTGCCTCTGAATCCTCCTCTGAAGAGCTATCTGTAACCAGCAAGATGTCTGCTTCAGCAGGTAGCATTGTCTGCTCTGAAGACCTTGTTTTCACTCCAGATTTCTCCATCACCAATTCAAATGGCTGATGCACAGGAAGAGCAGTTGAATATACAAACATTGTCGACAAAAGCAATGAGAAATACAAAAAAAGGACGACATGATATAATTCACATATATGACGCTTGCCTAAATAGCATGGCATTGCATAATTCACATACATAATGCCTTGCAACAAGATAACATTGCATAATTCACATATATAATGTCTTGCAACAAGATGGCATTGCATAATTCACATATATGGTAATTAGACACTAAACAGGTGGCATTCACACAAAGCATGTCGAAACTAAGTAAATGACATAGCAATGCAAGATACCATACGCACAATTTGAGTAACATAACCCTGCCAAGTTAGGGAATGCACCTCAGGGGGGAAATATGACTGGTCATCTGTCTCTGAATCCTCCACTGAGGAGCTATCGGTAACCAGCAAGACATGCTCTTCGTCAGATAGCATTGTCTGCTCTAAAGACCTTGTTTCCACTCCAGATTTCTCCATGACCGTGCCGAATGGCTGGTGCAAAGGAAGAGTAATTGAATGTTCTAAAATTGTTGACAAATTTAACACATAATAAAAAAATGATGGCCTGATATAATTCACATATAAGATGACTGGCTAACCAGGGTGGCATTGCAAAATTCACATATATGATGCCTGGCTAGACAAGATGGCATTGCATGATTCACATATACGATAAAGAAACAAAACAGATGGCATTGACACAAAGCATGTCTAAACTAAGCAGATGACATCTTTAATGTATACAGTAAGCAATACAAGGCACCATATGCATGATATTACCAACATCAGCATGCCAAGTTAGAGCAAAGACCTCATGGGGTAAATAGGAGTGGTCTTCTCCTTCTGAATCCCCCTTAGAACAGTTATCTTCCTCTTGATTATGATCCTAAATGGGTGGAGGGGGGTTGCCTTTGCGCCCACCATGGAATGACGTCTGCATGAAGTTTTATTGCCACGCAAGGCTTGTCTCTTTTGCTCTACATGATCAGTTCCATTGTGTACAATAACTGGAATGCATAGGAACAAAACATAGTGAGATTATGTAAGGAGTGCATGCACAAATCCAGAGTGATGGTAGCAAACTGTGGATAGACCCAAAACCAATGATAGCAGGCAGATAATAGCTTTAGTTAAAAAATACAGATAATGGCTCCTTTAATGTTTGTTTGCACCCAACATGAAACTCATAGTAGACACCGGAGATTAACCAGATAGTAGACAGATAGTACTGATTACTGCCCCAATATGTACCCCACAACAATTTAAAAACTCAAGTTTCAGCATTAGTTTGGACCTGACTCGGAGTCTAATAGGTGAACACGACGATAATGTAGCATGTCATCATATTAAGCGACGCATAACATAAGCAGACACGGAAGAGTGCAACCTCTCTTGCGGACCCGTGTAGTCCTCAAGGTCATCTGCTCAGTTGATGATGGTAATGCAGTTGTCGTGGCTGCCGGCGGTGGGGAAGAAGATCTGAGGCGGCGAAAGATAGTCTGGAGAGCGGATCCCTGCTGTGGTGAACCCTTCCGTTGTTGGAGCAGCTGAGCTGGGGTGGAACACAGCGCCGCAGGAGCAGGACAAACCACACAAGGTTTTCTTTGACACATATCTGTAACAGAAGTAATTGAGTAAGGGCTTGTTTGAATTTGAGGATTCTAACAATGCAGGGATAGGAAATAGACAGGAATAGGATAGGAATGCACGTGCAAAACATAGAATTTAAAAACACAGGATTTCTGCCAATCTGGGTGTTTGATTCACAACAATTGGAAGATCACAGGATGCAAAAAAGCATGGTGAGATTAAGTCAAACCACAAGAAAATGTACGGTTATAATGCTATTATGCTACTATCTCTTAGTCTTGTGCTTGATGAATAGGAATATGAAAAGGAGGAGAAGTGGAAATTAGAATTCCTACGGTTTTTCTATGAAGGAGACACAAAAGGAACAAATCCTACAGTTTTCCTTTGCTCCATTCCTTTGCACCAAATTCATGAAAAGTAGTACCATAGGAAACTTTCCAATTCCTATGTTTTTCATTCACTTTTCCTTTCAAGCACTGGCGATTCTAGTAGGCAAGCTTGACCAAGGAAAATCCTACACTAAAAAATGTTTTTGTGCTACTTCTATTGCTTTGGACCCAGGCCACTGCCATACTAGCTCAACTCCCAGGCCCATCGACAAATGCACAGCTCAAACGCGCAGAGATAAATAATGATGGCATTCAAGAGAGTCCATCACGGATAGCTAAGTTCCCTGGTACCTCACTGCTTGTCATATAGTAGGATAAAATAATCGTATTTCCCGTAACTACGAGTGCTCAGTGGACAATATATATAACATGTAGAGTAAAAAAGAGATGCAACAAGTGTACAACCTCTTTAGCGAAGCCATGTCGATCTCAGCGTGATTGGGTTGGCCGGTGAGGATGCTCCGGCTGACTTTGCTGTCGCAGGAGGGGAAGAAGATCTTAGGCGTCTGGAGATGGAGCCCGAGGTACTGCTCCGCTGTGATGGAGGGTTTCGTCGTTGGAGTAGCTCCGGTGAGTTGTACGACATCGAGGCTGAAGCAGGACAAGAGAGACAACGAACAACGTTAACCTGAGTGGAATTCTAATAGCATCTCCAATACATGACGTAAAATACATAACCAAAAAGTGCTAGATGTAAAATACATCAGCCGCTCATCTCTGAACTTAGCTGTCGAAATTGAACTTAACTGTCAAACTAAACCTAACTGTCGAAACTGAATTTTGCTGTCGAAACTGAACGCGCTAGCAAGGTAAGGCTACACGTCGGTTGACTTTCTTTTTTATCTCTGGTCAGTCGATTTTGCAGCCGTTGGATACAAAATCAAGGGCATGTGGTTCATCTTCAACCTCCACCCCCCCTGAGCCGCCAGCCACCACCAGCCAAACAGCAGCCCCCCACCGCCCGCGACCGGCGGTGCGCCACCCCGCCCGCCCCGAAAACACTCCCCACCGCCGATCCACCGCTGCCCCGGCCATCCCTCTAGCCCCCCCGTGCCGAGCTTTTTCTCCGGGGATCCCCATGCCACCGCCCCGCCAACGCCCCGCCACCGCCGGCGACCATCGCCCCCATCCTGAACCCTAAGATAGATAGTGGGGTACCTCTCCGGCGAGCCCCCTCCCCGCTGCGGCTGGTTCTTCCTTCACCCAGGCGAGCCCACCCCTTGGAAATTGACTGACACAAAAGTCGATTCAATCGACTGAAGTGTAGCCAAATCGGAGCAGCATCGCAAGCAAGAGCAAGAGCGAGAGCAGTAGCGTGAGCAAGAGCAATAGCAAGAGCAGACCACGCAGGGGGCCGAGAGCAAGAGCAGAGCAGCAGCGCGAGCAAGAGCTAAAGCAGCAGCAGCTCCTACTGATGTGGACGTCGCCGCCGAGGAAGCGACGACGTGGAGGAAGTGGCCGGCGATGCCGCCGTGGATGGAGCCGCGCCGTGTCGGCTCGGGACCGAGCGCCGGCAGCACCGTGAGATCGAATCAAGAAGAAAATGCGGCGATTAGTGTACAACCTCTTTGGTGGCGCCGATTAGGCCGCAGCTTCATCCGAGGAAACGGTGATGATGATGCTCTTCCGGTGGTGCAAGTGAAGATGGCGGTGTGGGAATGGAGGTGGCGCGAAAGACGAGGGGAACATCGAGGCAGCTCCTTGGAGGTGGAGGATGGGGTGGCTGAACCGGCAGGACGATGAGATCGACGACGGATCCTCGTCCGGTACGGTGGATGAGGGACGTCGAGGTGTTGCTGTGGACGACATCGTCAGGGAAGAAGCTCTCGCTGGGTGGCAGACGGCGCAGGGTGTGGGGTTTCTTCGCGGGTTTTCGCGGCCTCGGTGTACGAATGGGTGGGCGGATGGGATGGCAGTGGGGAACCATGGCTTAGAGACGCGCTTGTCCGAAATGTGGGGTAAGTTACGAACGTACCCCCCACCGATTTGAGGCGGTTCTTTCGGTTCAGTGGTACCATGGGCATTTCACGTGTCGGGATTTCACAGGAGGTGGGAGTTTTCGCGCGCGTTGTAATTACGGAATAGCAAGGCGTGCGTTGAGATGGAGGGAGTTGTTGGAACACAACGAGACAAAGATATATCTTAAATATTTCGGGCTAACAAGGCGCAGGTTGAAGAGGCGGGAGTTTTGCAGCAAGATAGACAGAGACGCTAGCTTCAATTTTCGGCATAACAAGGCGCGGCTTGAAATTTCGGAAGAACAAGCTTAACGAGTACCCAAAAAAAAGACAAGTTGCACCTCAACACGCACAACGCACACACAAACACCATTTAGACTAGAGTAAGGTACACGTGCATTGCACGCATGAGATTTGGCAACCAAATTATGAATAAATACCACATTATAGCATGCAAGCTTTGAGTCATATATGCATGATGTAGATGTTCGTTTAATTCTTATAGTTCATTTCATTCAAAATCATCTAGTTTTTATAAGAAAGCTAATCTATTTTAAGATTCATGGAATTGTGCATTGTAAGACATAAAGTAAAAACAAATAATGGCAAATCATGTAGAAAAACATTTGGGCAATTATGATACGGAAGATTCGAGAAATAAGAAGTGCTTGTGTTTTGATGTTTGTGCATTATGCTTAAGTTCAACCATGGAGTCTTCTAGATTATACATGTGGCGAAATCTGGTGGTATCTAGATGATATCCCACGGCCAATAGTGCTCAAATTTGCCATCTTTGGACCTTCGGATTCGCCTCATCCAACGACCATCTTTCAAAGTTAAAGTTACCCTCTCACAATATAAAAATATATATAATATAATATATATATAGGGGTATAGATATAGATATGTGATGCGAAAGCCGCCCATCATCTCCAATTACATGCACAGATGTGACATGGGCAAATGATGTCTGCCATCGGCATCTCAAATTCAAATGAGTCTGACCTTGTTCAATGTGTATACATTACAACATACTCGTTTCCAAAGCACACCGCGCAGATCTCCATTATATTCATGCATGCATGGGTTTCAAACATCAGGATCTCTTATTCAAATATTTGAATTCAACTTTACATTGATTATGACCTCACCTATTCTTTTACACACACAGTAGTCTTCTCTTTATAATTGTAACACTAACTTTCTCTCGTGCATGCATGCACACACACTACCAGTCGGCATTATCTATCGCACGCATGCAATCTTTTTCTTCAGGTCGGTCTCCCATGAAGGCACACACCCACACACATACCCTCTCCCTCATACCAGGCATTCTTTATCTCTCACGCGTGCATGCACAACGATCGATGTTCCTCTATGTATGTGTGTGTATAGCTAGGTCTTTCATAGTTTTCCACACAAACCGATCAATCGATATATCCAGTGAGGTCTCACCCTCTTTCCCACGTCCACATCGATCAATCTATACCTCTCCCATGTCCACATCGATCAATCTATACCTTTCTATATAGGATTAACATAAATAGCTAATACACCCACATTAATTATATATCCGACGTCCCCCTCTCATCATCCATGCCTTCCGCTTCATCTCTCAGATGCGTGCACAATGGCGAAGACAGGGGGCAGTAAGGGCCCTGCCCCCCCCCCTAACATCACTATATATTGAGGCTAATATGAATGTGATCATTAGACAATTGCTGCTAAAAAAGGTTTAATTTCATGAATTGACCCTCCTCGTAAAGGATTGGCAATGCTTGGCCCCCTAGCTCATTTATTTTTCATGGCTCCGCCACTGCATGCAGCAACACACGTGTTTGCCCCCCTCTCTCTAAATATCGATCTCGCACTTGTGCGTTCCTTCATAGTCTCCCTCCACTCGGCCCCTCGCACCATCTTCTAGCCCCCCACCGGATTTTGCCACATGTACAATCTAGCAGACTCCATGGTTGAACTTAAGCATAATGCACAAACCTCAAAACAACAGTGGTTCTCTTTTGTTCTATAATCTTCCGTATCATAATTGCCCAAACTTTTTTTCTAGTTGAATTGCCATTATTTGTTCAGACTTTATGCTTTACAACACACAATTCCATGAATCATAAAATAGATTAATGGCTTATTTGATTCAAAGGATTCTCAAAGGAATTTTGGAGGATTCTAATCATTAGGAATTTTTCCTATCTTGGTTGTTTGATTCGTAGGATTGTAAACCATAGGAATTTTTCCATATGATTCATTTGCACTAGATTTCATAGGAAACATCCCATCCACTCAAACCTCTTTGAAAGAATTCTGCGTTTTTTCTATGCACAATCAAACACTCGTACAATCCTGTAGGATTCAATACGACATTCCACTATAATCCCATGTTTTTCCTATTCACACATTCTTAGCTTTTTTATAAAAATTAATTTGATTTTGAATGAGATGAACTATAAGAATTAAACGAAGGGCTACATCACGCATATATGACTACGAGCTTACATGCTATAGTGTGGTATTTATTCATAATTTGGTTGCAAAATCTGATGCGTGCAATGCACGTGTAAATTACTAGTACTTCGAGTATGTGCAAAACACGTAAATTAGAATACCAATGGCACGCTACACAGTGTCTCTCTTACAGTTCATGAAGTCACGTGGCACATGTGGAGGCGTTGTCGCGACCTCCTTTCGTGGATTGATCACAGTGACGTGCTGCAGGTTCCAGAAGAATGTACTCGTCCTCCCTGAGCCATACTGGCGGTACATGAATGAAGCGAAGATGTGCACGCACGCCACGCACACACTCATTCCCTCGCACGCACACGCGGGTACACGGGCGGACGCAATTTTGTACCAACATCCACCCCATGTGATAATTTGACGCGTGTAAAGTCGTTCACTTCATTGATGGTCAATTAATACAGCGCATGCAAATTGAGTGGACGTGAGGGTGGAAGAAAGACATTATTACTCCACTGCGCGCATGCGAGTAGTTAAATCGTGGGTTGCTAGTAGTACTTCCATTGTTCTCCTTCGTATTTTGTGCCAATTTTTGATAGTCACATAATATTTACGCATTTGAGCAGTGTAGTACTTGAAATTTATGTTCCGCTAAACTCATCGGGAGCCATTTCAGCCCTCGAAACCAAAACCATCAATTAATCTTTACCTTGTTCCCATCACATTCGAAAGCCTGCTCACACCTACTAGTACGTACTAAACCTGAATGTGTTCCCACTATGCAGGTATTAGTACTACTAGTGCTAGTACTTTGGTTATAAAAAGGGGAACTACCTAACCAAAAATTACTCTACCTTTCATCCTCATAAGTGCTTCTTCTTCGTCCATCGTTGCCATGGCCGGTGAGCAGAGCTCTAGGTCGAGAACTACTCGTAACAAGGGAGCGGCAACCAAGGCTGCAGAAAAAAAAAGAGAGGGCTCGCCGCCACGCAGAGACCTCGAAAGATCTCTCACGGGAAGGCAATGGTTCCCAAGAGCGCCCTAGCCGCGGAGGCGAACATGCCGAGCCGGCGGAGCTGGAGTCATTATCCCGCGACGGCATGCCCGATCATCTCAAGAAGCACCTCAATAAGCAGAAGGAGTGCATCCAAGGCTTGATGGAGTTGCTGACGGAGAGCCTCGACAACATGCCTGTTGAGCTCAATCAGCAGGGGGAGTTGACCGCCGGCTTGGTGATGCTGCTGAAGAAGAGCATTGCCTCGGAGAAGAAGGCGACCGGCGAAATCCTGCGACTTCAAGAGGACAAGGCAAAGCTCTGCCAAGAGATCGACCTGTTGAAGGAGAAGAATGCCAGCTGGAAGAAGCTGCATGAGAATAGTAGTTCCTCGATGAAGATGCTGCAGGCCCTCGTCATGGAACAGAAGGAGGAGTTGGCGAAGCTCTGCATCGAGCACCCGGCTGCTGTCAAGGTACGTAATGCGGCCATGGAACAGATGATGAAGGCTCGCGTCGAGAAATCCCGCGTCATGGACAGAATGAAGAAGATGGTGGAGGAGACGCGCAAGGAGATGGAAGTCGTCGAGGCGATGAAGAAGCAGTTACGAATCCGCGGTGAATTGGATCATTTGGGGTGATAATCTTCCTTCTTCTTTTGCTGTTGTGTTTCATCTTTTCCTTCGGGTGTTTCGCTGCACGTGTCATGTTCTCTGCGAGGCATGAATAGAACAATGGTTTTTGTTTTTTGAGGGAATGAATAGAACAATGCTAACAATGAGATGACTAGCAAATTAGATCATTTTTATCGCCATATGGCACTGGGCTGCCGTGTTTCGTGCTCCTCCGTTGCAGTACTACTCCAGTGGAAAACTTGAGTATACCGCACGGTTCTTTGCTCCTCCTTGATCAGGTCGTCGGCGCATTTATACGAGGAGTCAAATCACAAGGCCCCGCCTTCCAGCAGTAATGAGCCGTCAAATCACAAAGGCCCTCGCCTCTCGTGAAACCGACCAAACTAGACTGCCTCGCCCTCTAGCCTTTTAAAAAATGTATACTTTTGTATAGCAGTAGTATTGATGGATTGCGCCATGGAGCAAAACTTGAAATTAAAAAAAAGGTGGTACATATAGAGAGCGCTCGTCGGCAAATTATGCATATAGTACTATTAAAAAGGCTAGTCACAATAATGGTGTCCAGCACAACCCACCCCTCAAATAAAACTAAGCACCCTGGAATTCTTTGACAAAACTAAGCACCCTGAAATTCTTTGACAACTAAACAGCTGGCTATATGATGTTGGCCATATATATTGTACGTATATAATGTGAATAAACGAGTGGTAGTACTATACCAACTAAAAGATGAAATGTAATAAATACTAGTATGTACTTACTGAAGAGTTAAAGTAACAAGAAGAAACATAACATAGTACTGCTGGGGGCTCAGCACAACACATCCCTCAAATTAAATTAAGCACACCTGAAATTAAACTTTGCAACTATTCTAGTAGACACTGCACTAGAACCACCATGAGCAACGACACTGCCACCTTACTCGGAGTCCTCGTCCACGTCCTCAACTTCATCCTTGTCCCTCTTCCTGTTGGCCGATACTTCTTTGCTTGAACCGCCAACTTGGCTGATGCTCTTCATCCAACCCTTGTAGATATTGAAACAAAGGTAGCCATCCATTGCAGCATACTGGATGTGGTCTATATCTAGTACATTCCGCTGCCATGCATGACGATTAAACGTGTATGGAGGTTTCTCTAGTTTACCGTATGAAGGATGAACCATGGCTCCTGCCAGGGTCAGCATTGAAGGCTGACGAGAAGACACCAGGCGATTCTTTTGGAGGTCGAAGGTGTTGCCTACAACGAGGCCTATCCAACGCAGGACTTCTTTGTCGTTACCAAAGTCTATAGTAACAAATTTGACTAGGTTGCTCTCGAGGAAGTCCTTGAAATACTGGCACTCAACATCGGCATGGCATATGTGGTAGACCAAGCATAAGTCATGCACGCAAACCTGGTTCACGGCGGGCTTCTTCCTCTCTTCGTCCTTTAGATCCTTCTCTCGTCCCACGACTGTGGTGTACTCAACATCTAGCCCGGCGACCCACTCATCATGAGAGTCTTTGAACATGCGTCTGAAGTGAGAAAGGCATCCTTTTAGCGTCGCGGAAGAACGGGTGTAGATGACGTCGAACTCATCGCTGGTGATGGTTCTAACCTTATACTCACCGCCGATCGGGGAGATTTGGGATGCCATGGATTTGGGAGGAGGGTTAGGATTAGTGGAACTGCCGTAATGTGAATGGACGGGACGACTACGAGCGAACCGTCGTAGTATTAAAGGACGTGCGGGGACGAGTAGGAGCGAACTGCCAGCGTGCGAACGGCAGGGTAGTGTCTTTCCATTCTCCCATGATACGAGCTTTCGAGAGCCCTTGGATAGGAGATCGAATGGTTGCATGGCGTGATTCTAGACCAATGGGAAAATATCCTATCCTGGACGGTTATTCTGCAAATTTTTAGCAACTTAGCATGTGACCGTTTGATCTCAGATCCAAGGGCTGCCAGCAGCCCGTATCATGGTCGCGCCTACCACGACCGTCGCGTCGCTCGCACGGTCATGCCCTTGGAGATTTAACACGGTGCGTTAGGCTATCTGATGTTGGCATGTCATACATAGTCATCACTTAGTCACTCATACTACAACGAGGTTGGCTATAAGGTTGGCTATAAGTGTATTTTTTACTCCTCTCTATCTGTTTCTTCGTACTTCCTCCGTCCCATAATATAAGAACGTTTTTGACAATAGTGTAGTGCCAAAAACGTTCTTATATTATGGGACACAGGGAATACTAGTATTTATTGCATTTGCCAACGAGTGACCTCTTCCAATGAAATGGTGTTGCTAAGTTTGCTTCATTTAATTAGCTATAGACTCAAAATTGTCTTTTCACCTAGGTACACGCGCTTAGCACCGTTTCCTCCTTGGGTCACCAAACTAGTCTCTCTCTTCTTGATTAAGTCGCCACATCAGACTTTATGCCTATGTGGAAAGCTTAAGCACCTGTAGGAGCAAGTAAGGTGCCCGTCCGTTGCACGGAAGAGTGAAATGCATTGATCGGGGTGTTGTTTAGTTTGACAAAGGATGTGGGGGTCATCTCAAGTGCAACCGGGTCGACGTGTCAAGCACCAAATAACAATGCAGAATAGTAGGGGGGACGCACCCCACTTGTACCGGCCCAGTGTTAGTAATGAGCAATGAGACGTCAAATCACAATGCCGCACATTCCCAGACGGACAAAGCAACCATTATTTCACACTTCGGTTCGACATCATCTCAAACCACGTACTAGTATTGCTTCTGCCTCAAGAGGGACACGCGCATCGCCTTGGTACATCATGACACGTGGGACCGCATGACAGGCCATGCTCCCCCGCCGATCGCTGGGTCACCTCATTTTTACTATACTTCCTCCGGATCGGTTTACTACATGGCATGCACGTCGTTCTAGGTTGAGAATTTAACTGGCTATATATATATGTGATGAACAGTACGCTAGCCTTTTAAAAAATGTATACTTTTGTACAGTAGTACTCCACTATCGATGGATTGCGCCATGGAGCAAAAATTGAAATTTTAAAAAAAGGTGGTACATATAGAGAGCGCTCGTCGCCAAATTATGCATATAGTACTATTAAAAAAGCTAGTACGTGCTTAATTGGGGTGCTAAATTCTATTAAATAAATACTAGTACTAGTATGTACATACTGAAGAGTTAAAGTAACGAGAAGAAACATAACATAGCTCTGCTGGGGTCTCAGCACAACACACCCCTCAAATTAAACTAAGCATACCTGAAATTAACCTATGCAACTAATCCGGTAGACACTGCATTAGAAGTTTAGAACCACCATGAGCAATGACACTGCCACCTTACTCGGAGTCCTCGTCCACGTCCTCGACTTCGTCCTTGTCCCTCTTCCTCCGATACTTCTTTGCTTGAATCACCAACTTGGCTGTTGCTCTTCATCCAACCCTTGTAGATATTGAAACAAAGGTAGCCATCCATTGCAGCATAGTGGATGTGGTCTATATCTAGTACATTCCGCTGCCATGCATGATGATGAAACATGTAATGAGGTTTCTCCAGTTTGCGGTATGAAGGATGAACCATGGCTCCTGCCAGGGTCAACATTGAGGGCTGACGAGAGGGCACCAGCTGATTCTTCTGGAGGTCGAAGGGGTTGCCTACAACGAGGCCTATCTGACGCAGGACTTCTTTGTCGTTCTTAAAGTCTACAGTAACGAATTTGACTGTTTTGTCCTCGAGGAAGTTCTTAAAATCCTAGCACTCAACGCCGGCATGGCATATGTGGTAGACCAAGCAAAAGTTATGTACGCAAACCTGGATCACGGCGGGCTTCTTCCTCTCTTCGTCCTTTAGATCCTTCTCTCGTCCCATGACTGTGGTGTACTCAACATCTAGCCCAGCTACCCACTCATCATGTGAGTTTTTGAACATGCGTCTGAAGCGAGAAAGGCATCCTTTCACCATCGCGGAAGTACGGGTGTAGATGACATCGAACTCATCGCCGCTGATGGTTCTAACATTGTACTCACTGCTGATCGAGGAGATTTGGGACGCCATGGATTTGGGAGGAGGGTTAGGATTAGTGGAACTGCCGTAATGTGAATGGACGGGACGACTAGGAGCGAACCACCGTAGTATTAAAGGATGTGCGGGAAAGAGTAGGAGCGAACTGCCAGCGTGCGAACGGCAGGGTAGTGGCTTTCCATTCTCCCATGATACGGGCTTCCGAGAGCCCTTGGATCTGAGATCGAACGGTTGCATGGCGTGATTCTAGACCTATGGTTGAATATCCTATCCTGGAGGGTTATTCTTTAAATTTTCAGCAACTTAGCATGCGACCGTTTGATCTCAGATCCAAGGGCTGCCAGCAGCCCGTATCATGGTCGCGCCTACCACGATCGTCGCATCGCTCGTGTGGTCGCGCCCTTGGATATTTAACATGGTGTGTTAGGCTATCTGATGTTGGCATGTCATACATAGTCATCACTTAGTCACTCATACTATAAGAAGGTTGGCTATAAGTGTATTTTTTTACTCCTCTCTATATCTTTCTTCGTACTCCCTCCATCCCATAATATAAGTACGTTTTTGACACTACCTAGTGTAGTGTCGAACACGTTCTTATATAATGGGACACGGGGAGTACTAGTATTTATTGTATTTGCCAAGGAGTGACCTCTTCCAATGAAATGGTGTTGCTAAGTTTGCTTCATTTAATTAGCTATAGACTCAAAATTGTCTTTTCACCTAGGTACACACGCTTAGCACTATTTCTTCCTTGGGTCACCAAACTAGTCTGTCTCTTCTTGATTAACTTGCCACATCAGACTTTATGCCTATGTGGCAAGCTTAAGCACCTGTAGGAGCAAGTAAGTACAATAGTGCGCTTTACTTGGCATTTTTGCATATGTGGAGGAAAGAGAGGCAAGGAAAAAGTGATGAAGTGGGCTCTCATGCAAGAGCCAGCCTCTACTACTACATGGTGGAGCATTGGGAGAGGCACCTGTATGGAGGTGGTCAGGAATCGGGAGACTCACGCCAGTCGTAGCGCCGCAGTTAAAATGCAAGTCAAATCACAAGGCCCCACCTGTCCAGTAGTAACTCGCTATCAAATCACACAGCCCTACATTTGCAGCAGCCTACTCCCTTGTCTTCTCCCGTCTCTGTCGAACCGACTAGGTGGAACTGTCCCGCCACCTACCGGGCAGGAAAAGCCCCGCCCTCGACTTTTAAATAGTATACAGTATACTAATTTTGTATCCATGGATTGCGCCCGCGCCATGGAGCAAAGCATCTAGAAAACGGCGGTACACATGTACGGAGTATACAGCACGCACGTCGCATTCGCGTCTCACCCCAGACGGTCAGTCGGTCTGGCACGCTGCTCTCCGAATGGAACGCGCGTCATATTGCGCTCGCACACACATGTGGGACGGCAATTGAGAACCGACCATAGGCACACACCCCGGCCCCGCAAGTCGGATGACTTGATAGAAGAGGGAGAAGAGCGATAGTACTAGAGAAGTGTTGTACTACGTTGGTGCCTGGACAATCCCTACAAGACACGGAAGATCAGTTCGTCCATGCATGTGACCAGACTCCAGCAGACACGCCTGGATTGGCTATCGTCTACATATCGTGCAGGCTGTGTTGTACATGGCTGTAGTTGTGGTGAGAAATCTAAAAAAAGGTTTCTTGTCATCTCACAAAATTATGTGTCATGTGCTTCGGATCACTGCGAGGGTTAAACAGCAACAACTGAGTTGGGCTAGTCATTGGGGGCACATGCATGAACAGTGACTACTCGGCTGCCATCTAGGTCAAGCCGGCTATGTTAATTAGACATCTATCGACGGACCCCTTTTCTACGAGTTTATCTTTAATTTGAGCTTTGTTCCTCGTCTAGTTTGTCCGTCGGGATTCATGATGTCTCCTTTGGGCAGTGAGGTTATGATTTCTTGTCATGTGGCATTTTTTCGTGTTATACTTTATAATCCGGCGCTTCAGATCAAAATGACGACAACTACGCCTCCGGGCCACGTGCATGAAGACTTCTTGACAGTCATTGACGAGGTCAACCCGGCTCTGGTAGACAAAAGAAAACTAAGTACTACTCCACTATATAGGCAGGAACCTCCGCGCTTACTTTCTAGTGTTACTCTCTTCACACTGTCTCGGCCTCTCCAGATCTAAACACGACAGCGGTGGCCAGACTCTCTCTCTCTCTCTCTCCTCACGGCTGGTCACAAATCCAGCCGGATCCTCTCCGCCGGGGAAGGTGAGAAGGTGCAACGTTCACACGGTCGTCCTCGGCGACGGCTCTTACCCACTGCTGGGCGCGTCCCGATCAGCCTGCCTTGCCGTTCTCTCCCAAGCACCGCTGGCGAGGGAGGGCCTCCGACCTCTTCTTCCTCGCTGCCATAGTGTGGGCAGATCCGGCCTCCCGCCGCCCACCTAGCGACATCCCGGCGACCATCAGGTATAACTTCCTTCGAAACCGGCCTTGCTCTACTTCCCGAGCTCCTGACGTCGCTGCATTTGTAACTTTTACTATTTCTCAGGCCCCCTCGTAGATAGGATCGATTGGTTGTTCGAAAACCACCTAATTTTTTTACGTTTAAGAGGTAAAACTAGTTCATGCACTCGAATCTAGTACTACTTGGTTCAAACAAGGAAGAAAGGGGGCGGGGGTGGGGGAGGATTTGTTACCTGAATCTAGGACTTGGTCGAAAGAGGAAATAATGGGGGCGAAAAGTAGCAGAGACTGGCTATCCAACTGGTCTCTAGGTCTAATAGGGAAATAAAGGGAAACGCAGTACAAACTCAATGTAAACCCGATCTATTGGTTCAAAAAGGAAAGAAAGTGGGGACTGGGGGACAAGTCAACAGAGTAAGTCCAGCACTAGATTTGCTAGCCTCACACAGTATAACGTGGCTATACCGAACAAAAATGGGACCAACCCAGATATCCTGTTCTGATGTTTGTTGCCCCGAGCAACTCTTATGTAATGCCACTGGTAAAAATGTAGTAGTCGCACTGTTAAAAGTAAGGACACGTTTAACCAATGTTGTTTTCAATGTAATGCCTCCAGTAATATGAATCAATGGCACTTCTTTACATGTCCTGCTAAAATTTCCCATTAAGATAAGTTGGTTCTTTTCATTAGAAATGCAACTGTCCTGGTCCGCCTACTCTCCCGTGCCCAAAGTAATGTCGTATTTAGCGGTTGTCATAGTTAATCCTGATGCCCACACTAATATCTAGCAATGCCACTTCGTTAGAAATTGCTACTGTCCTTGTAGGATTTCCATTCAGATAAGGAACATGCTTATTTTCATTTGATGCATGTTTCATCACTTGTTACTTGTTAATCACCCTCCTTTCCACCTTTTTTGTGCAAACAGAGATATACATTTCATGCTCGATCTTAGTTGAATTGCACAAATGATATCCAAATTATAGTTGAGCATTCCAGGAGCTTCACAACCAACCTTGATGTTGCTCAATTTTATTGCAACTAATGAAGAAGAAGCTCTGTGGGTTTCGTTTTCTGATGGAAATGGAATCGGGGCTGGAGCCCTTTTCTTAAAAAATTGAAGAAGAAGCTGTTAGCTCACGGGACATTGCTTCATTTTAGGTGAACTGCACCAAAAGGTCCCATGAATTGAATCATCCATGTTGGTGACTGAAAGAGCCAGCTTCAGCATCCCAGTCTAAGCACCCCCAGCCTCCATCCTTGTGACGCATGGTACACCTCGTTTGCCACCTGCTCGACCCTAGTGTCACTAATAAAATGAAGTAATAATATAGTTAAAATAGAGCGAGTGTTATCTCTATCATTTTATTTCCAATGTAGATAAAGAAAGTGCTTCTCTTTGTTAAAGTATGTTTCATCAACTAGTCCCATTGTTAATGTTTAAGCGTTTCTGCAAACTGGGGTGCTTAATTTTAGTTGATATGTACAAAAATAGAGATTTTAATGTCTCAAGGCGCCTCCTTGTACTACTGCTGTACACTGATGTTCATCACTGGTAGAAGGTGTATCTAGGAGACTTGGGACGATGTCCAGTATGAGGCGTACCGTATGAGGCATCGCAGGGCCCATCTCGCCCTCGCAGCATGGCATACTATGATACTATCGCAATATTTTCTCCTATTTATTTTGTGTGTTTCATCAACTAGTGCCACTATAATGTAATCACGCTTTTTCATTATCTGTGCAAACATGGTTATTCAGCTGCATTTTGGTGGAACTGCACAAATGTACGTATGGAACCGGCATATATGCAGAGTGCAAGGTGTGCCAAGTAAAAATTACCGACACCAACCATGCTGCATGCACGCATTGGCATCCACCACAACCAGTGGGATGTGTGGCGCTCTATGTGGACGGATCTTTCTCGGCAACAAATCCTCTAACCAAATACTAGTAGCTTATATTGGTAGTTTTCTAGGGAGTACTCTTTTCTGAAAGAAGCACCAATCTATTTTTCTTTATTTGTACACTGTCTCACAACTTTGACCCAAAGGTCCAGAGCTATTTTAGGGTGATTGTAGTACTCGGAGACTGATTGTAAGCATGATTTTCATTAGCTGTCACACTGATTGTAAGCATGAGCAGGTGGAAGATTAGGTTAGTGCGAAGCTTACCTTAAACCCTACCGCCGCCGTTGAAATGAGGCGAGCACTCAGGGAACTGTGGAGAACATCGGGGAAGCAACGCCGCGCCATCCGGCCTCCTCTTGCGGTGGAAGAACGAATACTCATGTGGCTCCGGTTGGCTCTGCACCCTCACGAACGGCACACCATACTCGATCGATTCATTATCCTCTGGGTGCTCAACCTTCGACCTGTACGCCCACCAGCTCCGCCTAACTGTCGCCTCGGCGAATCTGTCTGCTCCATCGCCCATAGGAGATACTTGATGAACTCGGAGGACTGCGGCGTGACTGCCGCCGAGGAGTACATGTACATCGTCGCCCTCATCGCCGTTGTCTCGCTCTTTCGCATACATTGCCACATGGCCCGCGCCATCCTCGAAATCTCCCACTCATTGTCAAACCAACTAAGGATCTCCTTCAACCTGGCTAACTTTGCCTGGTCGCCGCCGGCGATCTGCCTGATTCGCTGATGCATTCTCTCCATAGATGTCGTTCTTAGTGGTCCGGTGCTAGCTTTGGAAGATGGGAGGAGAGACGGTGGTCTTGCAATAGAGGAGAGGGAGAGGAGAGGAGGTGGTTTTGGAATGGAGATGATGGAGAGGAGAGGAGGTGGTTTTGCAATGGAGAGAAGATCAGAAGAGGGAGAGGCGAGATGGTGGTTTTGGAATGGAGATGATGGAGAGGAGAGGAGGTGGTTTTGGAATGGATATGATGGAGAGGAGAGGAGGTGGTTTTGCAATGGAGAAGATCAGAAGAGGGAGAGGCAAGATGGTGGTTTTGGAATGGAGATGATG